>NW_020909050.1:0-1764 GCF_003984885.1 Neopelma chrysocephalum | reverse complement strand
CTTCCATTTTTTCCCAAAATTTCCCTGGTTTTGCCCCAAATTTCTCCCATTTTTTGGCCCAAATTTCTCCCATTTTGCCCCAAATTTCTCCTAATTTTTACCCAAATTTCTCCAATTTTTTCCCAATTTTTCTCCCATTTTTCCCCAGTTTTCCCCCCTTTTTTCCCCAATTTTCACCCCTTTTTTGCCCCAAATTTCTCCAATTTTTCGGCCAAATTTCTCCCATTTTTACCCAAATTTAGACCCAAATTTTACCCATTTTAGCCCAGATTTCACCCTTTTCCCCCCAAATTTCTCCCATTTTTTGCCCCAAATTTCTCCCATTTTTTCCCAAAATTTCTCCCATTTTCCCCCAATTTTTCACCTCTTTTTTGCCCAAATTTTTCCCATTTTTTCCCAAAATTTCACCCAATTTTTTCTCAAAATTTCCCTATTTTTGTCCGAAATTTCTCCCATTTTTCCCCAATTTTTCCCCCTTTTTTGCCCCAAATTTCTCTCGTTTTTTCCCAAAATTTCTCCCATTTTTCCCCAATTTTTCCCCCTTTTTTACCCCAAATTTCTCCCATTTTTTCCCAAAATTTCCCTATTTTTGTCCCAATTTCTCTCATTTTTTTGCCCCAATTTCTCCCACTTTGCCCCAAATTTCTCTCTTTTTTTTGCCCAAATTTCCCTCAAATTTCACCAGTTTCTTCCCAGTTTTTCACCCTTCTTTGCCCCAAATTTCCCCATTTTTTACCCAAATTTAGTCCCAAATTTTACCCATTTTAGCCCAAATTTCTGCCATTTTTTGCACAAATTTCCCCCAAATTTCACCCATTTTTCCCCCAGTTTTCACCCCTTTTTTGCCCAAAATTTACCCATTTTCCCTCGAATTTCTCCCATTTTTCCCAAATTTTTTCACCCTTTTTTTGCCCAAATTTCCTCCCATTTTGCCCCATATTTCTCCTATTTTTTGCCCAAATTTCCCCAAAATTTCACCATTTTTTCCCAATTTTTCTCCCATTTCTTGCCCCAAATTTCCCTCTTTTTTACCCCAATTTCATCCAGATTTCTCCCATTTTTCCTCGAATTTCTCCCGTTTTTTGTCCCAAATTTCTCCTGGTTTTTGCCCAAATTTTGCCCAACCCCTCCCAATCCCCTCCCAGTCCCTCCCAGTCCCTCCCAGTCCCTCCCAGTCCCCTCCCAGTCCCTCCCAGTATAAACCAGTAAACCCGAAACCGCCTCCCAAACCTCTCCCAGTATAAACCAATCCCCTCCCAGTCCCCCCCAATCCCCTCCCAGTCCCCCCCAATCCCCTCCCAGTCCCCTCCCAGTCCCTCCCAGTATAAACCAGTAAACCCGAAACCGCCTCCCAAACCTCTCCCAGTATAAACCAGTCCCCTCCCAGTCCCTCCCAATCCCCTCCCAGTCCCTCCCAGTATAAACCAGTAAACCCGAAACCGCCTCCCAAACCTCTCCCAGTATAACCCAGTCCCCTCCCAGTCCCTCCCAGTCCCTCCCAGTTCCTCCCAGTCCCCCCCAATCCCCTCCCAGTCCCCTCCCAACCCCCTCCCAGTCCCTCCCAGTCCCCTCCCAGTCCCTCCCAGTATAAACCAGTAAACCCGAAACCACCTCCCAAACCTCTCCCAGTATAAACCAGTCCCCTCCCAGTCCCTCCCAATCCCCTCCCAGTCCCTCCCAGTATAAACCAGTAAACCCGAAACCGCCTCCCAAACCCCTCCCAGTATAACCCAGTCCCCTCCCAGTCCCTCCCAGTCCCTCCCA
>NW_020909049.1:0-562 GCF_003984885.1 Neopelma chrysocephalum | reverse complement strand
ATTCCCAAATCCTTCCCTGCTCCCTCCAAACTTCCCCCATGGATCCGATCCAGGCTGGATTTCCCTGTTTTCCATCGGCAAAGGAGGGAGGAGGAGGCAAAATCCTGGGAAACAGCAGCAGCAGGATAATAATAATAATAATAATAATAATAATCATCATCTCCATCCCATCTTCATGAGATTAATATATATTAATATCTATATTATATAATATATAATAATATAATATATAAAATATATATATTATATATACTATATTAATATATATTATCTTCAATAATGTATATTAATATGTATTAATATACATAATATAAATAATAATATAAACAATGTTACAATATAAATTATAATTAAAATATAAATAATAACATAAAATATATATTAATATATATTAATGTGTCTCATGTCTTGCCCAAATAACTCACACAAATATTTATATCTAATTATATCTCTAATAATTCTTCCATCAGCAAAGGTTGGGCTTGTTGGAGGGAGGAGGATCCAAAATCCTGGGAAATAATAATAATAATAATAATAATAATAATAATAATAATAATAATAA
>NW_020909048.1:0-645 GCF_003984885.1 Neopelma chrysocephalum | reverse complement strand
GGGGGGGGGCGGGGCCGGGGGGGCACCTGGAGGGGGCGGAGCAAACGCACGGAGGGGGTGTGGTCAACGCCAGGCCCCGCCCACAGCCCCCCACGGGCTCCACCCCTTTCCCAGATACCCGCCCACAGAATATGCAAATGACCCCCCTCGGGGGGGTTAATTGGTTGTGGCCACGCCCACAAAGTGCAGGCCACGCCCTCAAACAGGAGGCCACGCCCCAGACAGGTGGGGCCACACCCCATTTTGAGCCACGCCCCGTAATAGGAGGCCACGCCCTCGAATGTGCAGGCCACGCCCCCAAAACATGAGGCCACGCCCTGAGCGCAGGCCACACCCACAAGGTGGAGACCACGCCCCCCCACACCCTCAGGCCACGCCTCCAACCTCTCCAGGCCCCGCCCACATCCCCACAGGCCCCACCCCCTGGGGTTGGCTCCGCCCCCTCACCTGCCCCGCCCTCCGTGGTGGCCTCGTCCGTGACGTCATCGCCACGTCGGCCAATGGGGGGAGCCCCGAGCAGCGGCCGCTCCGCCCCCTCGCTGACGTCACCCGTGACGTCATCGTCGGAGCCGGGGGCGTGGCCCGGGGGAGGAGTGATGTCACCTCGCCTCGGGGGCAGGAAGGGTGTGACGTCATCGCCGTCGG
>NW_020909047.1:0-1910 GCF_003984885.1 Neopelma chrysocephalum | reverse complement strand
TTGACAGCACCAGGTTTGCAACCACTGATGCCCCATGGATTTCAGGTTGTGTGGGCCTTAGTAACCTGGTATTATTTTTTCCACAACACACAAATGCTTTTGCAACCAAGCTGTGTTTAGGAACACAAGCTTTCCTCCCTGATGTCTTCTAGCCTAGCTGGATAATTTAGTTAGGATAGCTTGTCTTGTTCTAAAAAACACTGTTCTGTTCTATGTTAATTTGTTATTGCTTGTTATTTGTGCTCTTTGCTCAAAAAGCTTGAAACAGTTTGTTGCTTCACTCATTTTCAGTGATGTGTGTTGCATCTTTCCCTGCAGCTCCCCACAAACTGGTGTTTCAGGGCACTCCAAGATGCCAAGGTTTTCCTTAAGAGCTACTGTCCTACGTGACTCTACAGCCACAACCTACAGATGAAAGCAGGCACCCAAGTCGCCCTGACTGGAATTTTTACACGTGTTTTACAGTGCTGTATTTGACCAGACCAATTGCTGCATGCCTTAGCTGGATGTAGTTGATTCCTCCTTTTCCTGCCTTTCTCCATCAAGCCACAGGCAAACAACTGCTCTAACTGAACATGGAAGCTGCTTGGAAGCTTGACCCTGATGAATCCAGTCAAGAGTCTCCCTTCCCTTCAATGCTGCCATCACTAACATTGGCATTGTGGGAAAAACTTGATGTCTTTGCAGGCATTCAGTTCTTTGAAGGGACAGCTTGATGGACACTCACAGAAGACACTGGATTCATAGAACCATAAAACCAGAGAACCATAGAATCATAGAACCACAGAATCACAAAATCATAGAACCACAGAATGGTTTCGGTTGGAAGGGACCTTAAAATTCCAACCCCCTTTCCATGGGCAGGGACACCTTTTCCTAGGCCAGGTTGCTCAAGGCCCATCCAGCCTGGCCTTGATTTATTAAAAAATTCTAATGGCCAGTGTCATTAAACACATATAATGTACATATTACTCATTATAATACCCTTGATTATTAACACTGACAAAATAATAAATGAAGGGCTTTGGATTCACTTCTGCAATTGGGGATTTTCCACATAGGCTTTACCATCTTCCTCTGCAGTTACTGACTGCAACAGCTCAACTGTAATTGTGACTGATTCCCATGCCCAGAGTTGCTTTTGCCACAGATCTGGTGGGTCTCCCCTCAACCATCTCCTTCTCAGCGTCTGGACCTTTTGGCAGCACCCGGGCCAGAACCAAGGGGGCTTTGCACTGCCAATATCATCCTCCTTTACGAGGGATTCCGTGGCTATCCTACTCCACAGAGACACTTAGGTTTAAAGCTGAAGCAGCAGCAAGCCCTCCCAGAACCTTCCCCTCCACTTGAAATCAATTTGTCTCACTGCAGGCTGGTAATATTAATAATAAAAATAAATCATTTCCCCAGAGAGAAGACGTCTTTCAGAGAAAATTGTTCTCAGCTTGCAGAGGCAGTAGTAAGAATCTGAGTTTGAAGCTGTTCCTGTTCATCTATAGTGATGGAAGGCAGTGGAGACACAAGCACCTGCCCTTTTTTCCCTCTCTTCCAGACAAGCAGGGAATTACCTTGCACAAACAGGCTTTCCAGACAAGGAATGTCACACAGAGTGATAGTCCAGATAAATATAGGTTTTCCAAAGACTGAACACCTCACAGAGTGAGGGTCCAGACAAACACTTGCGCTTTCCACTCAACCAACACCTCTCGGAGCGAGAGCTGCGCTGCGATCCGTGCGGCCGCACACCTCGCAGTGCTGCCCAGGGACGGGCTCTGCCCTTGGCAGGTGCCCGGTTGTCACCTGGATGTCACAATCACAGAACCCGGACGGGGCCACGCCCACACATCCCACTGGAACACGGCTACTCGGCACTTCCCAACCTCAGGACTCAGCTTTATTGAGGCAGCAAA
>NW_020909046.1:0-328 GCF_003984885.1 Neopelma chrysocephalum | reverse complement strand
GTCCCTGTGGGAGGGGGCCGGGCTTCCTCCTGCCCTGGCACCTCCTGGGCTTCAGCCTCCTCCTGGTCTTGGTGCATGGACACGGGTCCTGTGCCCTGGGCTGCGGTGCCATGTTCTGGTCTTTCTACGCCGAATGGCTACGGATGTCAGACAAGCCTGCAGGAGAACGAAGAGCAGGGAAGAGAGGGTTGTGCCCTGGAGAGCTCTGACAACAGTGCCAGGCTGTGCAGTGACAGCAGGCTCAGTCCAGGAGGTGATGGCTGCAGGTACCTGAGCTGCCATGCGGAAGCGTCCATGGGCACGGTCTTGTGTCTGGTCCCGTCCTGGA
>NW_020909045.1:0-537 GCF_003984885.1 Neopelma chrysocephalum | reverse complement strand
GGTCAACTGGGACATACTGGGAGTGGCTGGGAGTGACTGGAATCATAGTGGGAGTGACTGGAACCATAGTAGGGGTGAAGGGGAGCAACTGGAACCATGCTGGGGGCAACTGGGATCCTACTGGGAGCAACTGGGCCCCTACTGGGATCATGCTGGGGTCTTACTGGGAGTGACTGCAATAATACTGGGAGTGTGTGAGAGGGACTGCAGCCATACTGGGGATGAGTGGGATCAAACTGGATTTGTACTGGAAGTGTCTGGAAGTTACTGGGATCATACTGAGGGTGACTGAATTCATACTGGGATCATAGTGGGAGCAACTGGGACCATGCAGAGGGCAAATGGCATCCTCCAGGGAGTGACTGGAAGTGACTGGGGCCATACTGGACTCAGACTGGTAGTCCTCGAGAGTGAAAGGAACCATCTGGGGGTGGAAGGGGGGCTGGGAGCAACTGGGACCACCTTGAGGGCAACTGGGATCCTACTGGGTGTGACTGGGATCATAGTGGGAGTGACCAGCACCATACTGGAATCATA
>NW_020909044.1:0-409 GCF_003984885.1 Neopelma chrysocephalum | reverse complement strand
TTTAACAGCTGCCTTTCAGGGGACAATGGGAAAAGGGGGGGAGAACGGGAGAAAAGGGGGGCTGGGACCTCCAAAGTGATTGAGGAGGGGGCTGAGACCGAGCAGGGCAAGGGGAAGCAACACCCCCAAACCGAGCTGGGGGGGAGCTGGGGACAGTGGGGATGATGGGAAAGGGGTGGGAGAGGGGAGAAAGGGGTGTTGGACAGTGGGCAGGAGGACAGAGGGCAGGGGGTTCCCATATGGGTCTCCCCTGTCCCCCAACACTTGAGCCCTGGAGCGGTTCCCGGGGGCTCTGGGAGGGGGCAGATCCACACTGGGAATGTCCACTGCTTCTGTAACCCTTTGTGTGCTTGCTCTGGTCCCGATTGTCCACAGGTGCCCAACCCCCCTGTCCATCCCTGGGGGGCTG
>NW_020909043.1:0-448 GCF_003984885.1 Neopelma chrysocephalum | reverse complement strand
CCCAGTCGCTCCCAGTGTGGTCCCAGTCACCCCCACTATGGTTACAGACACTCCCAGTATAGCCCAGTATAGCCCTCAGCATGCTCACAGTCCTTCTCAGTCACTCCCAGTTGCCCCAGTAACATTCCAGTTTCCACCAGTATAATCCCAGTGACTCCAAGGCACTCCCAGTATATCCTATGTGGCCTCCAGTTGCTCCCAGTAGCCCTCGGTGTGGTGCCAGTTGCTCCCAGTATGATCCCTGTTGCCCCAGTTCTGTTCCTGGAGGGTCCCAGTGTGCTCTGATCCTGCTCCCGGGGAGTCCTGCTGGGTCCTGGTCCTGGTCCCGGTGTAACCCGGTGTCCCAGTCCATCCCAGTCTGTCCCAGTCCATCCCACTCTGTCTCAGTCCATCCCAGTCTGTCCCAGTCCATCCCAGTCCGTCCCGGTCCCTTCCCAGCAGCCGCCGC
>NW_020909042.1:0-424 GCF_003984885.1 Neopelma chrysocephalum | reverse complement strand
GCTCTCTGTTGGGAACACTCTTGGACTCTCATTTCTTCTTGCCATTCGTAGAGGTCTTGGAGTGTCTCATCCTCTGTCTCATCTTCTGTCTCATCTCCTTCCCATTCGGTAACATCTCCGAATTGGGAAAGGTCTTGATCGGTGTCGTAATTCCAGTCGTCATCCCCGCGGCCAAAGGACCCCTCCTCAGTCCCTGACAGTGGCAGGTCTGACTCACCCACTGTCCCCAGCCACTGCTCGCTGAGCGACTCGTCTTCCAGCCAGCTGGGCAAGGGGCTGGAGCGCTGGGAGTTGGGGCTCCTCTTGTCCTTATCCATGTCTGTTCTCTGCAGGGAACCGCTTCCTCCTTGGAGAGGAGCTCTGGTGGTTGTGGGCACCCCAGGGCTCTGCGCCCCTCAAACACCCGCGGGCAGGGCAGGGCTCT
>NW_020909041.1:0-789 GCF_003984885.1 Neopelma chrysocephalum | reverse complement strand
CGACTTGGAAGAGCTCTGAATCTCTCTTGTCTTCCCATTGGTACAGTGCACGGGCTCCCACATCTTCTTCCTGCTGAGTCAGGTCAGGGTATCTCTGACCTTCCTGCTGGGTTAGCTCTTGGACTCCCACATCTTCCCACTGAGAAAGTTCTTGGCCTCTCAGATCTCCCCATTGGGACAGCTCTCGATACGTCTCTTCTTCTTCCCTTTGGGGCAGCTCTCGTGTTGTCACACGTTCTCTCCATTGGGGCAGCTCTCGGGTTGTCACACGTTCTTCCCATTGGGTCACCTCCTGGTATCTCAGGCCATCTTCTTCCCATTGGTGCAGCTCCTGGCCTCTCACAGTTTCTTCCCGTTGGTACATCTCCGGGTGTCTCCCACAACACCGTTGGGAACATTCTTGGACTCTCACTTCTTCTTGCCATTCGTAGAGTTCTTCTTCTGTCTCATCTTCTGTCTCATCTCCTTCCCATTCGGTAACATCTCCGAATTGGGAAAGGTCGGTGTCATAATTCCAGTCGTCATCCCCGCGGCCAATGGACCCCTCCTCAGTCCCTGACAGTGGCAGGTCTGACTCACCCACTGTCCCCAGCCACTGCTCGCTGAGCGACTCGTGTTCCAGCCAGCTGGGCAAGGGGCTGGGGGACTGGGAGTTGAGACTCCTGTTGTCCTCATCCATCTCTGTTGTCCTCTGCAGGGAGCTGCTCCCTCCTTGGAGAGGGGCTCTGGTGGTGGTGGGCATCCCAGGGCTCTGCGCCCCTCAAACACCCGCGGGCAGGGCAGGGCTCT
>NW_020909040.1:0-757 GCF_003984885.1 Neopelma chrysocephalum | reverse complement strand
TGTCCCTGGTCCCCCCAGAGCAGAGCTCAGTCCCTGCCCCTCCTCTGTCCCTGCCCAGGAAGGTGGAACTGCAATGGGGTCTCCCCTCAGTTTTCTCTTTGTTGCCATCCAGTTCCCCCCAGGACACTGACCTGGAGCCAGTGAGTGCCCAGGACCAGAGGACAAGACTGTGACAGTGCTGACACAGCACTTTGCCACTGCCCACAGCCCCTGGAGCAGCACTTGGCAAACTTCAGCCTCTGGAGTTTTATATAAGAAAATATAAGACAATAAAGAGGATGAAAACACTGAAACAGGGCAGTCTGAGATCCTGTGCAGTGTCACCTGCTGCCAGGCCAGGGGATTATGGACCCCCCCACAATTCCCATTCTGGATCCAGCAGCCCTGTGCACGGATCCATGGACACCCCGGGGATCTCCAGCAGTGCCAGACGTGTTTGGGTGACTGAATCCAGCCCTTGGTGTCAGCTTGTCCTTCCTGCTGATCCTGAGCGTGTTCCCAGCTCTCCCCCTCCCTCAGAGCCTCTCCCCAGCACTGCCATGGGCAGAAGACACCAGCCCACAACTGCCAAGTGTAAAGGCATCCCATGTTTTTTCCCAGAGGAGAAAACCTGTTCCTGGAGTTCAGGCAAGGCTGAGGATCACTGGGTCTGTGCTGCTGAAACTCTTTATGTGCCTGGAAATCACTCCTGGTGTTACCAAATGCTCCAAAATTGTCAGGATAAATAAAACTCTGTGGTTTTAGTGTTAGAATGGCA
>NW_020909039.1:0-703 GCF_003984885.1 Neopelma chrysocephalum | reverse complement strand
TGCCATTCTAACACTAAAACCACAGAGTTTTATTTATCCTGACAATTATGGAGCATTTGGTAACACCAGGAGTGATTTCCAGGCACAAAAAGAGTTTCAGCAGCACAGACCCAGTGATCCTCAGCCTTGCCTGGACTCCAGGAACAGGTTTTCTCCTCTGGGAAAAACCATGAGATGCCTTTACACTTGGCAGTTGTGGGCTGGTGTCTTCTGCCCATGGCAGTGCTGGGGAGAGGCTCTGAGGGAGGGGGAGAGCTGGGAACACGCTCAGGATCAGCAGGAAGGACAAGCTGACACCAAGGGCTGGATTCAGTCACCCAAACACGTCTGGCACTGCTGGAGATCCCCTGGGTGTCCATGGATCCGTGCACAGGGCTGCTGGATCCAGAATGGGAATTGTGGGGGGGTCCATAATCCCCAGCCTGGCAGCAGGTGACACTGCACAGGATCTCAGACTGCCCTGTTTCAGTGTTTTCATCCTCTTTATTGTCTTATATTTTCTTATATAAAACTCCAGAGGCTGAAGTTTGCCAAGTGCTGCTCCAGGGCTGTGGGCAGTGCCAAAGTGCTGTGTCAGCACTGTCACAGTCTTGTCCTCTGGTCCTGGGCACTCACTGGCTCCAGGTCAGTGTCCTGGGGGGAACTGGATGGCAACAAAGAGGAGACTGAGGGGAGACCTCAGTGCAGTTCCACCTTCCTGGGC
>NW_020909038.1:0-1279 GCF_003984885.1 Neopelma chrysocephalum | reverse complement strand
GGGGCTCCCTGCCTTGCTTGGAGGTGTTTCAAATGGCCCATTAGTAGTTCTTCCTCTTTTTCCTGAATGCCTACCAGAAAAAGGTATTCAGAATTCTGTCAGCCAAAGCAGCACCAGCAGCAGCAGCAACAACAACACCAGGACCAGCAGGAGCAGCAGTCACAGCTGCACCACCAACAAGTACAAACGTGAACACTTTCCTAGCGAAAGAGTTCCCACGTCGAATTGCTCTCCTGACCTGTAGAGTGAAAGGAAAACACAGGCTGGAAACATAGAAGCAATTATATTTACCCCCAAGCATGATAACAAAGAGCAGGCAGGGATAATAAGGGCAATTAAAAGAATGAGGGACATCTGCCCTATAAGCAGAAGGAGTAACACCCAGGGTTTTACCCTTAGGCTGTGGCATTCAGTAAGAGGGCACTGTCAGGGTGCAGATAGACCACAGTGACCCTCCTGGTCCAGGGTCTGTGGTGAGGCCAGAGGCAGTGCTGGTTTGGATAGCACACCTGGGACTTGACTGTTCCCAGGCAGTCTACAGGCTGTGTCCCTGTCCAGGGGCTCACAGGGAGCAGCAAGGAGGTGCTGTGTGAGGCACACAGGGGCTTATCTTATGTTACTTACCTGGCTGGAGTCCCCCTCACCATAGCGGAGCCACGTCACAAAGTGCTCACAGTTGCTCTCAAGCAAATCATAGGTCACTTCCATGCCAATGCATCTCTCAGCACGCCGGATGATCTCCTTCACTGGGAGGGGAGTGCGGGAGCGGTCATACTTGTTGTTGACCTTGCAGCCATTATTTCCCACCACCTCCTTCAGGAGCTGCTTCTTCACCTTGACCTTTTTGGTCAATAGTGTCACACTGCCAGCTGACAGGGGTGGGATGCTTTCATCTGGGGGAAAGCAGGAAGGAGATAAGCCAGATGGAACCTGCCCAGCCCCTCCAAGACCTCAGATGGCTTTTTGGCTGCTCCTGGAAAAGCCATCTACATGCATAAGGTGGGTCCACCACCAGCCCGTGAAAGGAGACAGGGCTGCTGAAGCACCACAGCACTCCCTCTGCACCCTGCCAGGTTGCACCAGCCTTACCTTCAGCCGTCACGTGGATGACATATCCATCCCCCAAGTAGAGGGCCCAGTGCTGGTAAAGTTGTCGCTTGATCTCGATTAGGTCGCCAGGCTTGGGGTCTAGCTTACCACACGCCATCCCAGGAGCCTTTGGTCAGGACACGGCGTTGCAGCTGGTCTGGCTCAGCGCAGGGCCCAGCGGAGCGGGAAG
>NW_020909037.1:0-1205 GCF_003984885.1 Neopelma chrysocephalum | reverse complement strand
GGGGCTCCCTGCCTTGCTTGGAGGTGTTTCAAATGGCCCATTAGTAGCTCTTCCTCTTTTTCCTGAGTGCCTACCCGAAAAACGGCCTTCAGAATTCTGTCAGCCAAAGCAGCGCCACTAGCAGCAGCAACAACAGCACCAGGACCAGCAGGAGCAGCAGTCACAGCTGCACCACCAACAAAAAAAAACGTGATCACTTTCCTAAAGGAAGAGCTCCCATGTCGAAGTGCTCTCCTGGCCTGTAAAGTGAAAGGAAAACACAGGCTGGAAACAAAAGAAGCAACTATATTTACCCCCAAGCATGATAACAAAGAGCAGGCAGGGATATTCAGGGCAATTAAAAGAATGAGGGACATCTGCCCTATAAGCAGAAGGGGTAACACCCCGGGTTTTACCCTTAGGCTGTGGCACTCATTAAGAGGGCACTGTCAGGGTGCAGTCAGACCACAGTGACCCTCCTGGTCCAGGGTCTCTGGTGAGGCCAGAGGCAGCAGAGGTTTGGACAGCACACCTGAGATTTGACTATTCCCAGACAGTCTACAGGCTGTGTCCCTGTCCAGGGGCTCACAGGGAACAGCAAGGAGGTGTTGTGTGAGGCACACAGGGGCTTATCTCATGTTACTTACCTGGTCAGAGACACCCTTGCCATAGCGGAGCATTGTCACAAAGTGCTCACAGTTGCTCTCAAGCAAATCATAGATCACCTCCATGCCAATGCATCTCTCAGCACGCCGGATGATCTCCTTCACTGGGAGGGGAGTGCGGGAGCGGTCATACTTGTTGTTGACCTTGCAGTCATTATTTCCCACCACCTCCTTCAGGAGCTGCTTCTTCACCTTGACCTTTTTGGTCAATAATTTCACACTGCCAGCTGACAGGGGTGGGATGCTTTCATCTGGGGGAAAGCAGGAAGGAGATAAGCCAGGGAGAACCTGTCATGCCTCTTCAAGATCTCAGATGGCTTTTTGGCTGCTCCTGGAAAAGCCATCTACATACACAGGGTGGGTCCACCACCAGCCCACAGAGGGAGACAGGGCTCCTGAAGCACCACAGCACCCCCTCTGCACCCTGCCAGGTTGCACAAGCCTTACCTTCAGCCGTCACGTGGATGACATATCCATCCCTCAAGTAGAGGGCCCAGTGCTGGTAACTTCCTCGCTCGATCTCGATCAGGTCGCCAGGCTCGGGGTCCCGCTTGCCACGTG
>NW_020909036.1:0-377 GCF_003984885.1 Neopelma chrysocephalum | reverse complement strand
TGATTTAGTCTTTGATTTCCTTTTCTGGACAGGGGCGACTGCTATTGGTTTCGGTTGTTCTTCTGGCTCCTCGATGGTTTGTGTGGACATGGTGCCGGTTGATTTATTTCTTTCTCCCTCTGACTCAGCTGTAGTTTGTGTGGACGTGGTGCCTGTGGATTTGCTCCTTCTCTCCTCCCCCTGACAGTGCTGTACCATGTCAAGTAGTGTCCGGGAGGCAGTGACCAGGGCCCAGCAGGTTGCTGTGAGCTGGCCATCTCTGGAACTGTCAGAGCATTTTTCCTTCACCGGTCTTATCACACTAACAGGATCCTGCAGTTGTTCAGGGGTGAATTTCCAGATCATTGGAGGAGAAAACTTCTCCAAATACTGGCCGA
>NW_020909035.1:0-782 GCF_003984885.1 Neopelma chrysocephalum | reverse complement strand
ATATGTAATTCATATATTCTTATCTAGTTATAGTTATTAGTTATAATTCATATAGAATTGATATATTTTTATGTAATTATTAGTTATAATTCACATGTAATTCACATATTCTTATGTAGTTATAGCTATCAGTTATAATCCATATTGTCATTATTTGTCTTATATAGTTTTTGTTATTAGTTATAATTCATATAGAATTTATATATTCTTATGTAGTTATTAGTTATAATCCATATAGTCATTATTTGTCTTATATAGTTATAGTTATTAGTTATAACAGAGCCAGAGCCACCTGGGCTCTATTTGTTTATTTAGCTATTTATATATTTATTGTTGCTGCAAAATCACAGCTGGGCTTGAAACAGCAAAAACCTTCCTCCAATTAAAAAAAACGAACCCAAACCAAATAAAACAAAACCAGAAGGAGCCAAATCCAAATTCACATTTCCAGTATTAAACTGACTGTTAAATTTCCATGAGCTCCTGGTGGGGGAAAAGAGGGAGCCAAGTACATTTGTTTTCTTTCTCCACGTTGTTGCATCTCAAACTAGAACCATAAAATGATCCCCCTTCACCATGCCAGGAGAGCTGAGACACTCCCAGCCCCTGGAATTACTCTGGAATTAGCCTGGAAACACATAGAATCAGCTGGGTTGGAAGGGACCTCCGAGATCATCCAGTCCAACCCTTGATCCAACCCCGCCGTGGTTCCCAGCCCATGGCACTGATGCCACTTCCAGTCTGTCCTTAAACACCTCCAGGGATGGAGAATCCACCCCTTC
>NW_020909034.1:0-839 GCF_003984885.1 Neopelma chrysocephalum | reverse complement strand
ACCAGCATATATTCCAGTTGCTACAGTTAGTTACCATGGCAACCATCATACATTCTAATTGCTATGGTCAGTTACCATGGCAATCACCATACACTCTCATTGCTACGGTCAGTTACTATGGCAACCATCATATATTCCCATTGCTATGGTCAGTTACCATGGCAACCATAAAACAGATGCTTTGCTACGGTCAGTTACTATGGCAACCAGTATACATTCTTGTTGCTATGTTCAGTTAGCATGGCAAACATCATACTGTTGCGTTGCCACAATCAGTTACCATGGCAACCATCATACAGCCCCGTTTCTATGGTCAGTTACCATGGCAACCAGCATACATTTCCATTGTTACAGTCAGTTACCATGGCAAGCATCATACTGTCCCATCACTACGGTCAGTTTCTATGGTAACCTCTTGGTTCCTCTTGGAGAGAAGCAGATGCAGACGAGCCTCCCTGTTGTCCACCAACCTGCCAGCTGGTCTCTAAAGGCCTATGTGCCAAGGGCTGTCTTGACCAAGACCCTGTGCAAACCTCTGGGACTCTTTGCATCCTGTCCTGGTGCATTTCCAGTGAATTCCAGGGTTATCAAAGCCAACTTGAATGGGCTCTTTGTCTCACTCCACAGTGTCACCCAAATCAGTCTCTCCTCTCACCCTCACCCACAAAAGTTCACCCAAGTTGTTCATCCCCTAGAGCAGCTCCACAGCTCCAAGAAGCTCTTTCCCACTGAGGACACCTCTCTCCTGCTCTTTCTCTCCTCTGTCTCCTTGGCCTTCTCTCCCAACCCATGACAGCCCTGCAACCTGGGAACTGTCTCAGCAGGCCTGGGCTGTTATT
>NW_020909033.1:0-1449 GCF_003984885.1 Neopelma chrysocephalum | reverse complement strand
TTTGGATTGACAGGAAACTGAACATGAGTCAGAGTGTGCCCAGGTGGCCAAGAGGGCCAATGGATCCTGGCCTGGATCAGGAAGAGTGTGGCAGCAGGAGCAGGGAGGTGATTCTTCCCCTGTACTGAGCCCTGGTGAGGCCACACCTCTAGTGCTGTGTCCAGCTCTGGGCCCCTCAGTTCAGGAAGGATAATGAGGTGCTGGAGCAGGTCCAGAGAAGAGCAATGAGGTTGGAGAAGGGCCTGGAGCACAAGTGCTGTGAGGAGAAGCTGAGGGAGATGGGGTTGTTGAGCCTGGAGAAGAGGAGGCTCAGGGGAGACCTCCTCACTCTCTACAACTCCCTGACAGGAGGTTGTAGCCGGGGGGGGTCAGTCTCTTCTCCCAGGCAACCAGCAGTAGGACAAGAGGGCTGTGCCAGGGGAGGTTTAGGTTGGATATTAGGAAGAAATGCTTTACAGAGGGGGTAATCAGGCATTGGAATGGGCTGCCCAGGGAGGGAGTGGAGTCACCGTCCCTGGAGGTGTTTAAGGTGAGACTGGATGTGGCATCAGTGCCATGGTCTGAGAACCACAGTGGGGTTGGATCAAGGGTTGGACATGATGATCTCTGAGGTCTTTTCCAACCCGCTAAATTCTATGATTCTATGAATGAGAGCTGATCAGGAAGGACATGTCCATTGTCAGTATGGCATAGACATTTGAAAAGAATTTTGGTAAAGAAAAAAAAGAGACCAGAAGAGACGAGAAATGTAAGAGACAAGAAAGGAAATAGAAGAGGAGGTGAAAAAATTGGACAGGTAAAAGCAGGTAGGAGGAAAGAAGACAGAGGCAAAGAATCCACTGAAAGGTAAGCAAAGAAGAGAAGGAAGAGAGGTAACAGCAGAAGAAAATGAAGAAGAAAAGGATAGATAAAGAAAGGAGACTACATAAATAAAAAGCAATCCAGTATGCAGTCAAGGAGGGAAGGAAGGAAGAAAAGAATGGAAGAAATGAAAGGACAATAAAATAGATGACCAGCTGATACCGACCTTATCTCTGGACGCTGAAGGAAGTTGGTCCTCAGCAGCCTCTGCCTCGGTTACAGCACCGCACTCTGGTGCTGCTGGCCGGTAATTACCGCTGATGGCTCCGACTTCGATGGCCTCCGCCACGGCTCCGGAGGCGACTGGGGAGCTGCCAGGGGAAATAAAGAAGAGAAAAGGCTGGAAAGAGAAGGGAAAATGGCTCAAAGAATACGGCACGGCAGAGCAAGAAAGAACAGGAGAAAGAACCAAAAAATGAGAACATAGTATAAAGGGAACAGTAGGAAAGGAAGGGGAAAAAACCTATTAAAAACGGAAGAGAAATAAAAGGAAGGAAGACAAATGAGAAAAAGAGAAGCTCGGTAGGAAGAGATGGCAGAGGAGATGACGGCGCTGGCGCTGTATTGGGAGCGTGTGAGGCGGCGGAG
>NW_020909032.1:0-333 GCF_003984885.1 Neopelma chrysocephalum | reverse complement strand
CGACCCGAGTGTGTGACAGCCAAAGCAAAGGCAAAGGAGCTGGTGACCCTTCTGAAGAAGGAGAAGCTGTCTGAGATCAAATCCCAGCTCCTGCCTCTTCAAGGAAAACTGTGGCACCAGTGGTGCCAAAAGGACAAAGAACTCACTCGCTTGCAGGAGAAGGGCAACAGGAGCATCGAGCACCATCGGAGCCAAATTGAATCCGACAAGGCAGCAATAAGAAGAAAGCAACGAGAGCAAGCCTTCCCCCTCAACCAGCTGATGAAACCATTCCTTGGCTTTCTCCAGTCACAGTCAGCAGATACCAAGAAATACTTCCTGCAGTGGATGAAG
>NW_020909031.1:0-548 GCF_003984885.1 Neopelma chrysocephalum | reverse complement strand
GAGGAGAAGGAAGAGGAGGGACAGTGCTGCCCAGGGAGAGCCTCACACCTTGGGGCTGTTGGCCTGGGCTGCAACCAAAGCCACCTCACCCTTCTCAGAATCAGCAAAGGAGCATTTTGAGAACACTACAGTGGATTGGACAAAAGGAGGAGAAGGCGCACAGAGACAGGAGTCAGGGGCAGCAGGGGGGCCCTAGCCCCCCGGGCTCTGCCCCTCTGTTGGAAACGCCTCTCGCTTCTTTTGTGCAGACAGCGTAGGAGCACCTGGAGGAGATCTTGTGTTCCAAGGACAGGGACTCCCTGCTGACAGACACCATGTCAGAAGGAAGGGAGCCAGGTGAGAGCAAAGTGCCCCTCCCACAGCCTGGCAGAGGGGCTGTCAGGGCAGGCAGCACAGGTGCCATGACTGGGGCCATTGTCTCTCTCCCCTCCAGCATGCCTGCTGTGTGGACGATCAGAGGCTGACCCGGACATCTGCGGGGAACTAATCTGCGTACGTGGACTCTATGCCCACGAGTTCTGCCTGGTGAGTTGCTCTGTGGGCTCCCT
>NW_020909030.1:0-1105 GCF_003984885.1 Neopelma chrysocephalum | reverse complement strand
CTGGAGAACATCCTGAAAGGAGACAAGGTAAGACCTTGAGCTCTTCCGAGGGTTGGAAGCTCCACGTGGGATTATTTTGCATTTCTCCTGTATTTTCACTCCTTTTATGAGTCAAAACCCCCCAAAACAGCCTAAAACTCCCAATTTCCCGAAGAAAATTCCCACTTTTCCCACATAAATCCTCCCAGTGCATCCTTTTTGGATGATTGCTGGGACAAGGTGAAGTTTTTCTCCCGAGCTTTGCGTTTCCACAGGGAAAATCCCGAGGGATTTTCAGCCCAGGAAGCAGAGGGATCCATCCCACGCTCCATTTCCCTGACTGCTTTGGGAAAACAGGGAATGAGATGACTTGGAATGCTGGGATAACTCCAATTTGATTGGAGTTGCTGTCCCGGGAGCTCCTTGTCACCGGGGGTGGATTTGGGAGAGCATCGGGATCACAGGATCCCATGGATCCAGCCCGGCTGGAAATTCCAGTGGGAGGAAGTTTCCTGATTGACTCGGGAATCCCGAGCCACAGGATGGGCTCTGGGAGACAAAAACTTCCAAGGAATGTGGGTCTGGAAGCTCCCAAACCCCACTTAAAGCTCCCAAACCCCAATTAAAGCTCCAATTAAAGCTCCCGGCTTTTCCAAGGAAACGACGTTGTTCCATCAGCCAGGCTGGGATTACAAGGAAGTGGAGGCAGAGTTGGGTTGGGAATTCCATTATTATCCTGTCGGCGAGGAAAGCTCTGAACACTTAATGTAAGGATCCAAAACTTCGTTTATTGAAGATAGAAAGCAACTTAATATACACTGCATAATAGGCTCATACATATTGCAGAGATTAGGCTCTTAATTGGTACTTGACTAATAGGTGATATCATCTCAACTGCCTTCCATTGTTTACACAGGTGGCTCGTTAAGTGCTTCTGTTTTTCAAATTCCAAGCTCCTGTTTTTCAGCCCAAGTTAGAATACACAAGGTCATTGCTGCTTTCTCATGGCCCTGTTATCTCAGACTTTCTCATGGGCCTAGACAGGCTGCGTTCTGCACTTTAGCAGCTTATCCATAGCCTTAGCTATATTCATATGGCCTCGTGTTTCTAATCAATCCTCAATATT
>NW_020909029.1:0-496 GCF_003984885.1 Neopelma chrysocephalum | reverse complement strand
AGGACATTCCAAAGGGGGAATTTTTGGGATGAGAGGGAAAAAAAGGTCTCCAGGGTTTTCCAGGGAGTTGTTTAAATGACTCAGAGATCCTACAAAACTTGGGGGAAAACTTGGACGATGTTTTCGGGCACGGGGTGGGAATTCTTGGGATCGGGGAGTTGGATTTGATTGAGTCATTCCGGCTTGGGGTATTCCATGATTCCACGATTTTGTGGGATGTTTAGATGTGTTTTCAAATGTCTGGAGCGTCAGGAATTTTGTGGGATTTCTATTGGAGAAGTTTGAACAAGATTCCAGGGGATGGGATGCAAATCATTCCTTAGGAGAGGACTTTAAATCCCGCTTTCCATCCATGGGGTTGTGCCTGGATTAAGATCCCACTGCCAATGGAATCTTTGGGATTTGAGGTCCAGGACTTCCCGTGTGCCCCTCTTGTCCTTTAAATCCCTCTTTCCATCCGTGGGGTTGTGCCTGGATTAAGATCCCACTGCCAATG
>NW_020909028.1:0-355 GCF_003984885.1 Neopelma chrysocephalum | reverse complement strand
ACAGTAGGAAATCCCTTGTTCTTGCCTTAGAAGGATTAATACAAGCATAACTACCAAATGCAAAGTACAACAAAACGAAAGAATTAGGCAGTCTTTCTTTTAGTAGACATGAACATAAACTACGGTCAGAAAAATAACTGTCACATCAACTGATCGCTTAGAACCTTTTTGAGAGCATCAGAAAAATTTGAAAAAAATAACAAAAGATACACAACTTTTGGAAATTTAAGAACAGCCACAAGACTAGCAAATGGTCCATCCAGTTCAGTACCAAATTCCTGAGAAACAGTCGTAATTAAGAGACTCATGCAAAAAATCCAAAGCAGATAGTAACAAAGTTCTGGAAGAAAACTCC
>NW_020909027.1:0-874 GCF_003984885.1 Neopelma chrysocephalum | reverse complement strand
TGGAAGGGGAAAAAACCACCTTTCAAGACTCAACAAAAAGGCAGAAGCAGTACTTTGCTGGATGGTAAAGCAGGAGTGATGATCAGAGCTGGTATTTAGTGGTGAGGCAACAGTGAGGAGCAGAAATGACAAAGCAAGGGATTTTTTTTTAGTATAAGAAGCAGAAAAAAATGAGTCTGTTGCAAGGGATCCTTTCTGGCTCTGATAGAATCCAGGGGCTGCTTTAACCCTTTCCTGAACCTCTTTCAGCAGGGAACTCTTTAGGGGATGAAGCACTAATGCCCCATTGAGCTGCACAGGGAGTTTGGGTGTGTTTCTTTAAAATAACCTTCATTTTGAAGTTAATAATAAGTAGTTGCAACCACAGAGAATGAAGGAGTAAGAGCAGCAGTGCTAAGACAGGGTGGTTTCAAACCCCCCCAGATTTAATGCTGATTTAAATGTTTCCCTGGGCAGTGATAAGAGGCCAACAGCTGACTCAGAGTTTCTTGTTAAACAGGATTTCAGTGTCTAATTCTCATATCTGTGGGAAAAAACATTGTTATAGGGCAAGAGGGCGAGGGATGCACAAGCCAGAATTTACTATTTGTTTCCACCTGAAGGTGAACTTTGAGCACAGTCGTGTCTGCAGGACGGCTGCAGGTGGGGGCAGGATATTTTTGAGTCCCACTCTTCCCAGAATTCCACTCTGTGGGTTTTCCAGGCAGATGGATGAAGAGATGGGCTGACAGAATCATCCCCCTGAAAGGCTCAGCCTGTCAGAATGCACCCTGAAGACACCAGGCATTGCCCTTTATTGAGGCAAATGTATATTGGCCACTGGAACAGTGTCCCAGTTAGAACAGCTGGGACCAGTTCATCACTGGATGGGTGG
>NW_020909026.1:0-610 GCF_003984885.1 Neopelma chrysocephalum | reverse complement strand
GGACAATGAATCCAGGCTTTGTTTTCCATGGACATTGCAAGCAGCTGACTCTTCCCACCGTGTTTTCCTTGGCAAAGGACACGGGGATTGTGAAGCTCCTGCTTGTCCTGGGGGTTATTTTTCCCCTTTTCCATCAAATCCTATTTGTCTTTGTTTGCCTCGGACCTTGAATCTGCTCCAAAGGGGGAAAAAAAGGGGGATAAAGAGGTTTCTTCCTCCTCCATCAACTTAAAGTGCCCTGGATCCATGTTTTTCATAAACACGGGGTGATGTTTTCCAGGGAAAACCTTCGAGAGGTCCCAACATGGAGGTAGGAGAGCAGAGGAATTTCTTTCTGAGAAGGACAAAGAGGGAGAAAGGGGCTGGATTTGGGAAAGCCTGGAATTCCCACTCCTCCCAGGATGGCAGGATTTGGGGAGCTCGGGATGCAAAGTGATGGAAAAGCTGAAGGGAAAAAGGAGGAGAGGGGGAAAAGGGAAGGGAAGGTTTGGGAAGGTTTGGGAAGGTTAGGGAAGGGAAGGGAAGGGAAGGGAAGGTTAGGGAAGGGAAGGTTAGGGAAGGGAAGGTTAGGGAAGGGAAGGTTAGGGAAGGGAAGGTTAGGGAAGGGAAG
>NW_020909025.1:0-660 GCF_003984885.1 Neopelma chrysocephalum | reverse complement strand
TCACTTTGCTGCTGTAGAAGGCAGTGCTGTAACACACACTCGGTGCTCGAGCGCTCCGTTCCTCCCAGCAACGCTGCACTGCAGGTTAGAAAACAGACCCGAGGGGTAACAAATGTCTGCATTCACGGCAGGTTTAGCTGTAAAGAGTCTCTCTAAGTGCTCCCTGTGCCCGGAGGGGTCGTAGCTGGGGAGGGGCACAGCAGTGGTGCTGCCTGTGCCCTGCCCAGCTGGCGGGGTGGGGATGGGGATGGGTGTGCTGCCTCTCTTCCTGCAGACACCTCTCCAGACGGTCCTTCAGCAATGTTCTCATCTCCTGGCACTCACAGATAAGCTAAAATTACCCACTCAGCTGCCTGCAAGAGCTCTGCCTCCTAATGAGAAGTGTGGAGTGGGGGGTTCTGGTTTCTAGTCCAGGGTCCAGCCTTCTCAGGGGCTGCTCGACGTGGTGAGTTTTGGGTTTATTTGGCAGAAAGGTAAATATTGGCCTTTAAAGCAGCAAGTAACAAGTGAATATGAGAGCTAATGTTGTTTTGCTTCTCTGGTCAGTGCTGCCAGTTGCTCACTGCAAGCTGAGAGGTGAAATGAGACATGGAAAGGCCCTGGGGGTCCTGGTGGTGCCAGTTGTCCCTGAGTCAGCAGTGCCCTGGCAGCCAGGAGGGA
>NW_020909024.1:0-882 GCF_003984885.1 Neopelma chrysocephalum | reverse complement strand
TGGAAGGGGAAAAAACCACCTTTCAAGACTCAACAAAAAGGCAGAAGGCAGCACTTTGCTGGGTGATAAAGCAGAGTGATGATCAGAGCTGGTATTTAGTGGTGAGGCAACAGTGAGGAGCAGAAATGACAAAGCAAGGGATTTTTTTTTAGTGTAAGAAGCAGGAAAAAATGAGTCTGTTGCAAGGGATCCTTTCTGGCTCTGATAAAGTCCAGGGGGCTGCTTTAACCCTTTTCTTAACCTCTTTCAGCAGGGAACTCTTTAGGGGATGAAGCACTAATGCCCCATTGAGCTGCACAGGGAGTTTGGGTGTGTTTCTTTAAAATAACCTTCATTTTGAAGTTAATAATAAGTAGTTGCAACCACAGAGGATGAAGTAGTAAGAGCAGCAGTGTTAAGATAGAGTGGTTTCAAACCCCCCCAGATTTAATGCTGATTTAAACGTTTCCCTGGGCAGTGATAAGAGGCCAACAGCTGACTCAGAGTTTCTTGTTAAACAGGATTTCAGTGTCTAATTCTTCTATCTGTGGGAAAAACCATTGTTATAGGGCAAGAGGGCAAGGGATGCACAAGCCAGAATTTACTCTTTATTTCCACCTGAAGGTGAACTTTCAGCACAGTCGTGTCTGCAGGACGGCTGCAGGTGGGGGCAGGATATTTTTGAGTCCCACTCTTCCCAGAATTCCCCTCCGTGGGTTTTTCAGGCAGATGGATGAAGAGATGGGCTGACAGAATCATCCCCCTGAAAGGCTCAGCCTGTCAGAATGCACCCTGAAGACACCAGGCATTGCCCTTTATTGAGGCAAATGTATATTGGCCACTGGAACAGTGTCCTAGTTAGAACAGCTGGGACCAGTTCATCACTGGATGGGTGGAACCCAA
>NW_020909023.1:0-670 GCF_003984885.1 Neopelma chrysocephalum | reverse complement strand
GATCCCCTCTGAGCAGGGACGGCACAAAGCCTTTTCCACCTGCCTCCCTCACCTGGTTGTGGTCTCTCTGTTTATCAGCACCTTATTCTTTGCCTACTTGAAGCCCCCCTCCATCTCCTCCCCATCACTGGATCTTATTGTGTCAGTTCTGTACTCAGTGGTGCCTCCAGCACTGAACCCCTTCATCTACAGCCTGAGGAATCAGGAGCTCAAGGATGCCCTGAGGAAACTGATAACTGGGTGTTTTTCGCACACAATAAACTCTCCTTCTTCTGCATGTTATGTGCCTCATTAAAGGCCAATCCTGTTATGGACTTCATTAAAGGCTCACCATATCTTCTCTATTTTTTGCTCCTGGTAGGGGTGTTATTTTTCTGAGAATTTGTTCACACCAAAACATCTTTATATATAAAAATATATATATGAAGATATATATAAAAATATATATATAAACACTATTTTCAATTCAGTGTTGGCCTTCCTAGCCTGGCCCAGAGGCTGTACAAATTGGCAATTTTACTCACTGTCTGCTTAAATACCAAATAAAGAACTCTGCATTGGCTTGTTTGCCTGACATCTTTCCTCTCTGACTTCTCTGCTGCTGCAGGGTCGGGGCCTCTGGTCAGAGCTGGGCCAGAAAAGAGTCCCAGCAGAGCAGCACTGCCAGGGA
>NW_020909022.1:0-380 GCF_003984885.1 Neopelma chrysocephalum | reverse complement strand
GCAAGCTCTCTTATCTATGCCTTATTTATACCCCAAGTTACATAAAGGAATAGCATGGAATACTTCCGTGATCACCTTCCTAGTTCCTTCATGGTTACAAGCTGGTCTCCAGGAAGGCCTAGACTGAAACCATCACACCCACCAACTCCACCACAAAACCAAAGCTTGCAGGCTTTCTTTCCTGGTGATTAGGGTTGTTATTTCCTCTTTTCAGACTTGTCTCCCAACTGAAAGCTTGACTCCCAAAATTGCATACTGACAATGATTCCTCCCACACCAAAGGTACATGAAAAGAATGCTCTTGCTACTCATGGACTCCCCAGGCTGACACAGCAACTGCACCACAAAGTCAAAGCTTCCAGGCTTTCTTTCCTGGGGTA
>NW_020909021.1:0-1464 GCF_003984885.1 Neopelma chrysocephalum | reverse complement strand
TGCTCCGCCGCCTCACACGCTCCCACACAGCGCCAGTGCTGTCATCTCCTCTGCCATCTCTTCTTACCGAGCTTCTCTTTTTCTTATTTGTCTTCCTTCCTTTTATTTCTCTTCCGTTTTTAATAGGTTTTTTCCCCTTCCTTTCCTACTGTTCCCTTTATACTATGTTCTCAGTGTTTTGTTCTTTCTCCTTTTCATTGTTGCTCTGCCGTGCCGTATTCTTTGAGCCATTTTCCCTTCTCTTTCCAACCTTCCCTCTCCTTCTACGGAGCTTCCCCTGGCAGCTCCCCAGTCGCCTCCGGCGCCGCGGCGGAGGTCATCGAAGTCGGAGCCATCAGCGCTAATTACCGGGCAGCAGCACCAGAGTGCGGTGCTGTAACCGAGGCAGAGGCTGCTGGGGACCAACTTCGCTCAGCGTCCACAGATACGGTCGGTGTCAGCTGGTCATCTATTTTATCGTGTTTTCTTTTCGTCCATTCTCTTCTTCCTTCCTTCCCTCCTTAAACCCATACTGGCTTGTTTTTTATTGATGTAGTCTCCTTTCTTTATCCATCCTTTTCTTCATTTTCTTCTGCTGTTACCTCTCTTCCTTTCTCTCTTCTTTGTTTACCTTTCAGTGGATTCTTTGCCTATGTCTTCTTTCCTCCTACCTGCTTTTGCCTGTCCAATTTTTTCACCTCCTCTTCTGTTTCCTTTCTTGTCTCTTACTTTTCTTTTCTCTTCTTGTCTCTTTTTTTTCCTTTTCCAAACTTCTTTTAAAATGTCTATGCCATACTGACAATGGACATGTCCTTCCTGAACAGCTCTCATTCAAAACATCATAGAATTTAGCGAGTTGGAAAAGACCTCCAAGATCATCAAGTCCAACCTTTGGTCCAACCCCGCCGTGGTTACCAGACCATGGCACTGATGCCACATCCAGTCTCATCTTAAAAACCTCCAAGGACGGTGACTCCACCACCTCCTTGGGTAGCCCATTTCAATGTCTGACCACTGTCTCTGTACAAAACCTTTTCCTAATATTCAACCTAAACCTCCCCTGGCACAGCTTAAGACTGAGCCCTCTTGTCCTACTGCTGGTTCCTGGGAGAAGAGAGCGACCCCCACCTGGCTACACCCTCCTGTCAGGGAGTTGTAGAGAGTGAAGAGGTCTCCCCTGAGCCTCCTCCAGGCTGAACAACCTCAGCTCTCTCACCCTCTCCTCACAGCACTTGTGCTCCAGTCCCTTCACCAGCCTCGTTGCTCTTCTCTGGACCTGCTCCAGCACCTCAGTGTCCTTCCTGAACTGAGGGGCCCAGAACTGGACACAGCACTAGAGGTGTGGCCTCACCAGGGCTCAGTACAGGGGAAGAATCACCTCCCTGCTCCTGCTGCCACACTCTTCCTGATCCAGGCCAGGATCCATTGGCCCTCTTGACCACCTGGGCACACTCTGACTCATGTTCAGTTTCCTGTCAATCCAAA
>NW_020909020.1:0-1238 GCF_003984885.1 Neopelma chrysocephalum | reverse complement strand
CCAAAATCCCTCTCCCCATGGAATTCCAGGCACTCACTGTCCCCAAATCCCTTTCCCAATGGAATTCCAGGCACTCACTCTCGTATTTGTCCTTTCCCATGTAAATGGTGTAAACGGAGGGAACGGCTGAGGGAGGGAAAGAGGGAAAAACAGGTTAAAAAGGACCGAAAAAATCGGGATAAACTGCAAAAAAAACCCACAGAATCCAGCGTGGATCCCAAAATTTCTCCTGTCCCAGCCCTTCCTTGGGGTTTTTTAATTAAAAATCCCAAAAATCAGCAGCAAAAAGGCCCCCAAAAAGCTGCTTAATTTATTAAGGACTTCATGAACAACGGGAATGGGAAGATATTCAAGGATTAGATGCTGCTGGGAGGGAAAATTTGGGAGAAATCCACCCTGGATCCATAAGGAAGGGCCTTATGGAAGGTGAGAAACCCCTGGAATAACCACAATTTTAAATTAAAGGACGTTATTCCCATAATTAGGGGAGTTATCCATGGATTTTCTGATCCCAGTTATCCCAGGCATTGGATCAGCCTCTTTTCTCCCATATCCAGGGAATTCTCTGAGCTCCCCAACAAGGAAAAGAAGCTTTAGAACATTCCCAAGAGCAAATTGATGGAAGGAACATTCCCAAGACTGCTCAGTGCTGCCTCCTCCGAGGAAAATCAAGCAGCCAGATGTCCATGGAATCCTTTTCCTTAAGGAATTCCATCCCTAAACTCGAGGAAAGGGATGGTGGAAAATTCCAGCTTGTGGGATCAACAGGGAAAGGTTCTCCAGGGGGGTTTTAGTGGGAAAACGAGGGGAAGGAAATCAAAAAGGTGATGGATCAACCCATGGATTTCTGGGTGCTCCAACGGTGAATCCAGGTTGGGAAAGACCTTGGAGCACATTCCAGAGCCTGAAGGGGCTCCAGGAGAGCTGGAGAGGGACTGGGGACAAGGGATGCAGGGACAGGACCCAGGGAATGGATCCCACTGGGAAAGGGGAGATTGGGAAGGGATTCCTGGCTGGGAGGGAATTCCAGGGAAGCTGTGGCTGCCCCTGGATCCCTGGGAGTGTCCAAGGCCGGGTTGGATTCCCTGGGATAGCGGGAGGTGTCCCTGAACATGGAATGGGATGAGCCTGAAAATCCCTTCCCACCCAACCCATTCCAGGATTCCAGGATAAAGGACGCTCAGAATCCACTCAGAGGGATTTTCCTGGAATGTGGGGATGGCAAAGGCAGGAAAGGG
>NW_020909019.1:0-323 GCF_003984885.1 Neopelma chrysocephalum | reverse complement strand
TGCTGTCAAAGGCATTTGCAAAAGTCTTGGATTGTTTAGTGAAATCTAGATGTCACTGCTGGCTGCTCACAGGCTTTAGAGCCGTGTTAAGGATAAGCTGGTGACAGAGCAGGCTTCCCTTCCACACTGTTTAGTCCCATGTGTGTGTGCATCTCTGTGTGCCTAAGTTAGGACAAAGTGAGGCCCATCCAACAGAAGTTGAAAGAAAGCTGGAATGACTTCTTCCAGTACGCGCTTCCTACTTGTGCCACCTTCCTTTGTTTTTCCATTCCAGTTGGCACCTTGTTCTTTTAAGGCAGTTGATTTTGCAGCCAAGGTTATGG
>NW_020909018.1:0-391 GCF_003984885.1 Neopelma chrysocephalum | reverse complement strand
TATCGTGTTATCCATAATATTGTGTTAAGATCCCTTTTTTTTTGGCATCCCTTTTTTACTAGTTAAGATTACACCGTATTGAATGCTGTTCGTAGTATTTGTTTTAAGAACACACGATAAGGTAGTTATTTTGTATCTCTTTAGTTTTTGGTTCTTTCACTAAGTTTATTGTTATTAGTACTATTTTCACTGTAATAAAGATGTTTTGTGTGTATGAATATCTGTGCACTTGTTTTATTCCGGGCATGTATCCTAACGAACTGTTACACTGTTTGGAGAAATCACACTGCTGAAAGAAGTGTCTGTGCCCAGGTGAGAGAAGGAACATCAAGATTTCCTTCAGTTGTGTGCCAGCAGGTTCCCCTGGAGCCCCAGGGACAGCTGGAGGGAG
>NW_020909017.1:0-599 GCF_003984885.1 Neopelma chrysocephalum | reverse complement strand
GCTAAACTGAATTCAGACCAGAAACTTTTCTGAGAGCTTTTATTTCACGCAGCAAATAAGCACTGGCACAATCCTTTATCCCACACCACCCCTGGATTTCTCAAACCAGTATTCAGCCTCAGGGCTTTTACAAGTTTAGAAGCCCAAACTACCACCACCTGTGGGAACAAAAGCAGAGAAAAAGAAGAGAGGAGAAGGCAAGAAAGAAGAGTTTGTCCAAAGGCTTGGAAATAGAAAGAGGACTTAAGAGCTCTAGTCCAGGCAAAGTGCTTTGCCTCCTCTTTTCCTTTCTTTCCTGGATGTCCTTGCTCTGTCCCCTCCCTCATCCAATTCCTTTCAAATGAGCCATCCCTACTCTGGAACGTTTCCTTGCAGCCCCAGACCCGCTCCCCACACCCTGAGGGCCCCCAGACGCGCTCCCCACACCCCGGGACCCCAAAATCCACTCCCTACACCCAGGGACCTCAAACCAGCTCCCCACATTCTGGGACCCCTAAACCCGCTCCCCACACCCTCAGGACCCCCAAACCCGCTCCCCACACCCCGCCGTTTCCCCCCCCGCGCGCTCCCGCCGTTTCCCGCCCCGCCCCGCCCCGCGC
>NW_020909016.1:0-478 GCF_003984885.1 Neopelma chrysocephalum | reverse complement strand
GCTGCCTCTGCCCCTTCCCACCACCCCACCTGCTTTTTGACAAACCTCTTTCTTGATCCTGAAATGCGGGGCCGGGGTGGGATGGTGTTGCCAGGTCTTCCTGGCTCCTTTTGTTTCTCAGCTCTGCCTGGCTCCGGGGCACAGCTCAGCCTTCGGCTCTCCCCGGCTCTTTTTGGCCTTCGGCTCTCCCCGGCTCTTTTTGGCCTTCGGCTCTCCCTGGCTCCCTCCAGCCCTCAGGAGTTCACAGTGACATCACTTTTGGGTCCTTTGATATCGGCCCAATGCTGCTCATCTGTGGCACAGTGGGGCCTCCTGGAGCCATGGGGACATTGGGACACTCCAGGGACACATGGAATCAAAGTGCCCCTTGACCCTGCGGGACCTCCTGGTGCCCTGGGGAACCTCTGACACTTCATGGCCTCTTGATGGCAAGGAGGAGCCTGTGACAACGCAGGGCCTTAGGGAACCAAAGGCACCC
>NW_020909015.1:0-445 GCF_003984885.1 Neopelma chrysocephalum | reverse complement strand
TCTGCAGGGCATGTCACAAAGCCTTTCCCAGTGCCTTCTTTGCCGGACGTCACCTTCAAGCCAAGGAGGCCTCTACTCAAGTTTGAAAAGTAAGTCTCTGTTTTACACCCCTTGTCTGTAGTTCCTGAAGACACCAGGCAAGGATGGCCCTGCAGCCACTCCAGCTCCTGCTTCTTCAGGAGCACTTCTTTTGGGAGGACAGAGAGAGGGAGGGATGTGTGAGACCTGCCCTGTCGGAGCAGCACTTGCTAAAGGAACTTGGCTCCTGAGCAGCACTTGAATTTTGGAGTCCTTGCTGGGCACGTGACCGGTATTTGCCAGTAGCAACTCCTAGAATTGCTGCTCCTCTTGTTGTTGTACACTTTTGTCATTCAAACTGTTGTGTTCTCCTGTGGTGCAAGCAGTGGTGCATCTGTAAAAGCTGTAGAGGGGGTGCAGTTCAGCC
>NW_020909014.1:0-403 GCF_003984885.1 Neopelma chrysocephalum | reverse complement strand
AGCAAGAAAACTCACAGGGTCAGAGAAAGACAGTTCAATAGGGAAAAGAGAAGCCATGCAGAGAAGCAAAACAAAGCAAGCAATTCATTCCCTGCTTCCCAGGGGCAGGCAGGTGTTCAGCCACCTCCAGCAGAGCAGGGCCTATCACATATGATGTGTGCTTGGGAAGAGAAACACCATCACGAAGAATTTCTTCCCCTTCCTTCTTCTTCCCTCAAAACTTTAAATACCAAGCATGATGTCATATGATTTGGCATATCCCTTTGCTCAGTGTCAGTCACCTATCCTGGCTCTGTCTCCTCCCAGCGTTCAATTCACCACCAATTTCCTTGCCAGTGTGGCAGCAGGAAAAGCAGAAAAGTCCTTTGCTGTGTGTAAGCTCAGCAATAACAAAAACATCTCT
>NW_020909013.1:0-578 GCF_003984885.1 Neopelma chrysocephalum | reverse complement strand
GGCCTGGCTGAGCTCTCCCAGCAGAGCTCCCTGGCAATGATCTCACCTAAGGTTACTACAGGCAAGAGGCCAGGTGCCCACTGAAGCTGCTCTATCATTCCCTCCACAACTGCACAGGGGAGAGAAAATAACATGAAAAGCTCATGAGTTGAGATAAGGGCAGGGAGAGATCACTCACTGTTTACTTTCATGGGCAAAACAGACTTGACTGAAGAAAATCAATTGAATTGTTTACCAATCAAAACTAGAGCAGGATAATGAGAAGCAAACTAAAGCCTAAAAACACCTTTTCCCCACCCCTCTCTCCATCCTGGACTTAACTTTATTCCCAATTCTCTCTCTCCTCCCCTCCAGTGGCACAGGGAGCTGGGGAATGGGGCTTGTGGTCAGTTCATCACATGTTGTTTCTGCCGCTGCTTCCTCCTCAGGGAGAGGATTCCTTGCCCAGCCCCAGCCTGGGCTCACTGCCATGGGTGACAGTCCTGCACAGACTTCTCCAGTGGGAGTCCTTCCCTTGGGCTCTGCTTCTTTCTGAACTGCTCCAGCGAGGCTCCCTTTCCATGGGGGGCAGTTCTTCA
>NW_020909012.1:0-1973 GCF_003984885.1 Neopelma chrysocephalum | reverse complement strand
AGGAGAGGGATGGGGGGGACACGGAGGGGGGGACACGGAGGGGGGGGACACGAGGAGGGGGATGCGGGGACGCCCTCGGGGTCATGGGGAGAAACAGGGAAATCAGGGATCACTGGGAAAATCTGGGATCACTGGGAAAACCCGGGATCACGGGGGGGACACGGGGAGGGGGCACGGGGAGGGGGGTGCGGGGACGCCCCCAGGTCATGGGGAGAAACGGGGATCAGCGGGGGAAATCAGGGATCACTGGGAAAACCAGGGATCACGGGAAAAACCTAGGATCACTGGGAAAACCCGGGATCACGGAGGGGACACGGGGAGGGGACACGGGGGGGGATGCGGGGACGCCCCCGGAGTCATGGGGAGAAATAGGGATCAGAGGGGGAAATCAGGGATCACTGGGAAAACCCGGGATCACGGGGAGAACCAGGGATCAGGGGAGAACCAGGGATGACTGGGAAAACCTGGGATCATGGGGAGAATCAGGGATCAGGGGAGAATCTGGGATCAATGGGAAAACCCGGGATCATGGGGAGAAACGGGGATCAGGGGAGAACATGGGATCAATGGGAAAACCTGGGATCACTGGAAAAACCCGGGATCATGGGGAGAAACAGGGATCATCGGTTGAAATCAGGGATCACTGGGAAAATCTGGGATCATGGGGAGAACCAGGGATCAGGGGAGAACCCGGGATCATCGGGAAAACCTGGGATCAATGGGAAAACCCGGGATCATGGGGAGAAAGAGGGATCATCGAGGGAAACCTGGGATGACTGGGAAAACCCAGGATCACGGGGAGAACCTGGGATCAGGGGAGAACCAGGGATGACTGAGAAACCCCGGGATCATCGGGAAAACCTGGGATCACTGGAAAAACCCGGGATCAGGGGGAGAAAGAGGGATCGTTGGGGGAAACCAGGGATCACTGGGAAAACCCGGGATCAGGGGAGAACCTGGGATGACTGGGAAAACCCGGGATCACGGGGAGAAAGAGGGATCTTTGGGGGAAACCCGGGGCAGCGCCGGGAGCTGGAGAGGAGGGTTGCGGGGGGGACACGCGGTGACAACCGCGGGCGCGACATCGGCGGGGTGACACGGCCGGGGTGACATCGGCGGGGTGGCACCTCCGGGGTGACGAGGTGACACCTCCGGGGTGGCACCGGCGGGGCGATGAGGTGACATCGGCGGCGGCATCGCCACTTCCTGTGGCCGCTGCCAGAGGAACCTGCTGGCCCGGGCACGGTGCCCAGGGAGGGAGGGAGGGACAGGGGTGGTGGGTGGGTGGGTGGTGGCACCTGAGGCCGCTGGCACGCGTGACACGGGCGGGACACGCGGCCACTGCCGCCAGGCACCAGTGGCACCAGTATGGGGCTGTCCCGGTGTCACCAGTGTCCCCAGTATGGGCTATCCCAGTGCCCCCAGTACAGGCTGTCCTAGTGTCTCCAGCATGGGCTGTCCCAGTGTCACCAGTATGAGGCTCTCCCAGTGTCCCCAGTATGGGCTCTCCCAGTGTCCCCAGTGTCCCCAGTATGGGCTGTCCCGGTGTCACCAGTATGGGCTGTCCCGGTGTCACCAGTGTTCCCAGTATGAGCTCTCCCAGTGTCCCCAGTGTCCCCAGTGCCCCCCGTAGGGGCTGTCCCAGTATCCCCAGTACTGGTTGTCCCCAGTGTCCCCAGTACGGGCTGTCCCAGTGCTCCCAGTGTCCCCAGTGTCCCCAGTGCTCCCAGTATCTCCAGCGTCCCCAGTGTCCCGTGTGGGCTGTCCCAGTGTCCCCAGTGCTCCCAGTGTGGGCTGTCCCAGTGCTCCCAGTATCCCCAGTGTCCCCAGTGTCCCCAGTGTGGGCTGTCCCAGTGTCCCCAGTGCTCCCAGTAAGGCTGGGTGGCTCCCGTGTGGGGGTGGTGGCACCGGTGGCATTTCCTCGCTGTGGCCTTGGCACCAAAAAGGGCCACGTGTGGCACCGGGACAGGGGG
>NW_020909011.1:0-706 GCF_003984885.1 Neopelma chrysocephalum | reverse complement strand
TAACGAGGCTCCAATTATGGCAGGGAGGACGTGGCAGGGAAAAAAAACCAGCTGCTCCTGTGTGAGGGACCCCCCCCTCCCCACAAACAAGATTTCATAGGAATTCTTATCAATTAAAATATAAAATGTGGCTTCCCCTTTATCTCAGAGGAACCTTTCCTGTCTCAGCCCATCGAAGCAAACAGCACAGGAGTGGTTTTTGTTTTTTTGGGTTTGCTTTTTTTAGGTTTTAAAGGGAGGGGAGTGCCAGGAAATGTTAATTCTTCCTTTGCACACCCTAATAAGGGGGGGTTTGCAGAATTAAGGGAGGCTCCACTGATCACAGGGAGTGATGAAGGTGGAACATTTCAAACAATGCAGGTGTTTTATAGGGTGTTTTAAACATTTTACCTGTTTCTGTTGGTGGAGGTGCCTCGTTGCTTGCCAAGAGTGACAGGACAAAGGGGAATGGTTTGGGATTGACAGGGAATAAGTTTAGGTTGGATATTAAAAAGGAAGTCCTGGCTGGGAGGGGCTGGAATAGAATTCCCAGAGAAGCTGTGGCTGCCCCTGGATCCCTGGAAGTGTCCAAGGCCAGGCTGGAGCAACCTGGATGAGTGGAAGGTGTCCCTGCCCATGGAATAGAGTTAGAACTAGATGACTTTTAAATTCCTTCCAACCCATCCTGTGATTCCATGATTTCAAGCTGATCAAGAAATTAAACTCC
>NW_020909010.1:0-1462 GCF_003984885.1 Neopelma chrysocephalum | reverse complement strand
TTGGGTCATGGGTTGGACTGGATGATCTCAGAGGTCTTTTCCAACCTCGTTGATTCTGTGACTCTGTATTGAAGATGTTGGAGTAGTGCTTGACAAACCTCTGAGTGACAGGCAGGTGACACTGAGGCACGTGACCATCCTGAAGGTGATGGTAGGTTTGGGTGACACACAGTTGTCTCAAGGTACCAGGGAAGGGCCACAATCCACATTTTGACTTTTAAAAGTAGTCAGTTCTTCACACCTGAAGGCAAAAAGCTGAGGGGTTTCTCCCCATGTCTGCATCCTCTTTGCTGGGAAATATTTTAGCTGTGCTTAATGGGCTTATCATAGAACAATGGAATGGTTTGGGTTGGAAGGGATCTTAAAGATCATCCAGTGCCACCCCCTGCCATGGGCAGGGACACCCTCCATAGCCCAAGTTGCTCCAAGCCCCGTCCAACCTGTCCTTGGACACTTCCAGGGATGGGGCAGCCACAGCTTCTCTGGGCAACCTGTGCCAGGGCCTCCCCACCCTCACAGGGGACAATTTCTTCCCAATATCCCCTCTAAACCCACTCTCTGTCACTTTGGAGCCATTCCCCCTTGCCTGTCACTACAGACCCTTGTAAAGAGTCTCTCTCCATGTCTCGAGGGGTGTGTGCTGTTTGGGTGAGGAATAATGACATTTGGTACCACTCTGGCTGTGCTGGTAATTTCTGACCTAGAGGAGAAGGTGCCTTTGGTATATCTGTGCCAGGATGTTGCTGGTGCAGAGATGGTGCCACATCTCCCTCCTGGCACAGCAGAACCTTGGGAAGTGTCCCTGGAACTGGATCCTCTAAAACACCCAGGATGTCTCCTCTGCTGGAAAAATTGCAAGTCCTTGAAAAGATCTCCTAAGCAGCTCTTTGGGAAGATCTCTTCCTTAAGCAGTTCCAGGGGAAGATGTATTCCTTATGTAGGAGCCTGGACAAGGGAGAGAAGCTGCTGCTGGGTCATGAGCCTTGCTGTGGAACACGAGCCTTGCTGGATCATGAGCCTTCCTCCTCATGGGATGAGCCTCTACCCCTGAGTTCTCTGGGATGCAAATACAGGCTGTGCTGGAAGTGAAGGCTGGGAAGTTGGGCCTGTGGGAAGGAAAGTGTCCTTTGCTCCAGGCAGTTTCCTTCCCATGCTCTTCACCATGAGCAGAGGTTGGAAAACGTCTGTTGCATCCGTGACTGGCCAGAACTGAGGCAAGGCATGAAATTGGTCTCAGTTTGCTGGAAATGCATTTGGTGATGTGGAAATGCTCTGCCTGGCTGTGTGGGGAGGGAGCCAGTCACCCACATGTGATGGTGCCCAGGGCTGTGTGACACGTGTGCCCGGGACAAGCCGATGCAGCATCGGCAGGAAGGTCAGGGCCCTCCTGCAGTGGTGACTCTGCTTTCACTGAATGCCCACAGGGCCTCAAATGACAGGAGTCATTCCTGTTCAGTCAAAA
>NW_020909009.1:0-778 GCF_003984885.1 Neopelma chrysocephalum | reverse complement strand
GAGCCTGTCCCTGTGTTTCCCCTCCCGCAGTACCACGCCCTGGGGGTTCTCTACCACCTGAGGAGGAACGACCGGCTCGCCGTGTCCAAAATGCTCAACAAATTCACCAAATCCGGCCTCAAATCCCAGTTTGCCTATTGCATGCTCATCAGGATCGCCAGCAAGCTCCTCAGGGAGTCCGAGGAGGGGTAAGGCAACGGGCAATTACACAAATTAATTAGGATTTAAGCCAACAGCAGCGTTTTTTTAACGTTTAAAACCACACACAGAGACAGGACTGTTGTGTTAAAACCCAGGGGCAGAATGACTCAGCTGGGTGCTGGCATTTTTATTAGTGGTATCCTGGGAGCACTTAAAGCTTCAGAACAAGTCCCTGCTTTTCCTTTTCCCCTTTTTTTAATCTTTGGAAAGCAAGAGTTGTGACTTGTGGGAAGCGATGCGGCCGCTTCAGAAAATCCTGAGTTTTTTCCACGATCCCAGCATGAGATTGTTAATTAAGAGCTGGGTCTTTAGTGCACTTCTCTAAGTACTGGTAGAAGTGTTTATTTATGGAGTGCAGCTTTCTGGTGGGAGGAAGATCATGCAAAGATGAATAAAATAACAATAAATTTAGAGCTGTGATGTGAGGGCGGGGTTGAAACGTGAAAGGTGGTGCACGTGTGGGGTAGTGCTGGGATGAGGGCTGGGCTCCTGGAAAAACTGCAGCCATGGCTTGGCCAGGGACACTCTGGGCTGGGTCAGGAACTGGCTGAGGGCCCAGAGAGTGGTGGGGATGGAG
>NW_020909008.1:0-575 GCF_003984885.1 Neopelma chrysocephalum | reverse complement strand
GGGCACAGAGGGCCCTGCCCCACCTGACACGGCGGGTGCCAGCTCCCGGGCAGTGCAGTTGGGGAGGTGGATGATGGCAGAGGCGGCTTCATAAATCACCATCTCGTGCTTGTTCCTCAGGCAGCTCTCGATGAAGTCGAACAGGGGACTCTCGTGGCTGCAAAAAGAACCGTTTGGGCTGGAAAAACAGCTCTACAGGATCACAGAATCATAGAATCAGACAGGTTGGAAAAGCCCTCTGAGATCATCCAGTCCAACCTTTGATCCAACCCTGCCACGATTCCCAGCCCATGGCACTGATGCCACATCCAGTCTCATCTTAAACACCTCCAGGGATGGAGAATCCACCCCCTCCCTGGGCAGCCCATTCCAATGGCTGAGCACCCTCTCTGCAAAGAATTTCTTCCTGATATCCAACCTAAACCTCTCCTGGCACAGCTGAAGACCCTGAGCCCTCTGGTCTCACTGATCTCTGCCTGGGAGCAGAGCCCGACCCCCCCCAGCTCCCCCCTCCTGTCAGGTAGTTGTAGAGAGTGAGGAGGTCTCCCCTGAGCCTCCTCCTCTCCAGGCTGAGC
>NW_020909007.1:0-397 GCF_003984885.1 Neopelma chrysocephalum | reverse complement strand
TCAGTTTGTGACCCCATGGATGTTTCTCCCACTGTGTTCACCCAGGTGCCTGTGGGGAACCAGGAGGATGTGGAGACCACCAGCCAGGTGTCTTCCCAACGTGGATCCTCCCATGGGTGATGGAGTTGGAGCAGCAGATGAAGCTCTTCCCACAGCAGGGTACTCGTAGGGCTTCCCTTACCAGGGAGGGGCCTGTTGGTGTTTGGTCAAGGCCCAGCTCTGGGTGAAGCTCTTCCCACACTTGTAGGGCCTCTCCCCACTGTGGGTGATGAGGATGGAGTTGTGCTTGAAGCTCTTCCCGCAGTCGGTGCAGAGGAAGGGCCTCTCCCGGGTGTGCGTCCACTGGTGCACGAGGAGACTGGAGCTGGTCTGAAACCTCTTCCCACATTCCAAGCCC
>NW_020909006.1:0-619 GCF_003984885.1 Neopelma chrysocephalum | reverse complement strand
GTAAGCCCAGGTCCTGTTCTCTGCAGCCCCTCTGTAGTGCCTGTGTTGTTGGCAAGGATCTTCTCTGACCCCTCCATCACTTTGCTGAAGGAGGTGCTGGCCCAGCTCGCCCCTCACACACCCCCTGGTTCTCCCACCCTTGGGTGGGAAGGTGTTGGAGCAGGGAATCCTCCTCCTGCCCTGTGTCTGGGTGGTCTGGGGGCAGGGGGCTGCTGGTGCTGGGAGTTGGAACTGGAGGGGCTTTATGGTCCCTTCCAACCCAAACCATCCTGTGATTCCACGATTCCGTCCTAAAGAGCTGGAGACAGAGATGGGATCAGGCATCAGAGAGAGCCAAAACTGACAGAAGTGAGAGGCAGTGTTGGCACAGCCCCACGTGGGTGTCATTTTTCCACCCATCAGTGTGGATTTGAAAGGTGACAGGTGACCCTTGGAGCTGCAAGGGGAGTTCTTGCAGGAGAAGCCCCTGCAGTGAGTGAGGCACCGGTGGGGCCTCGAATCCCGGGGGCAGTTCTGGGACCCCCCTCCCAACAAGAGGGACCTGGAGGGGCTGGAGCGTGTGCAGGGAAGGGGAGGGAGCTGGGAAGGGTCTGGAGCAGCAGGAGGGGCTGAGGGAGCT
>NW_020909005.1:0-627 GCF_003984885.1 Neopelma chrysocephalum | reverse complement strand
GTAAGCCCAGGTCCTGTTCTCTGCAGCCCCTCTGTAGTGCCTGTGTTTTTGGCAAGGATCTTCTCTGACCCCTCCATCACTTTGCTGAAGGAGGTGCTGGCCCAGCTCGCCCCTCACACACCCCCTGGTTCTCCCACCCTTGGGTGGGAAGGTGTTGGAGCAGGGAATCCTCCTCCTGCCCTGTGTCTGGGTGGTCTGGGGGCAGGGGGCTGCTGGTGCTGGGAGTTGGAACTGGAGGGGCTTTATGGTCCCTTCCAACCCAAACCATCCTGTGATTCCACGATTGTGTCCTAAAGAACTGGAGACAGAGATGGGATCAGGCATCAGAGAGGGCCAAAACTGACAGAAGTGAGAGGCAGTGTTGGCACAGCCCCACGTGGGTGTCATTTTTCCACCCATCTGTGGATTTGAAAGGTGAAAGGAGCTGCAAGGGGAGTTCTTGCAGGAGAAGCCCCTGCAGTGAGTGAGGCACCGGTGGGACCTCGAATCCCGGGGGCAGTTCTGGCACCCCCCTCCCAACAAAAGGGACCTGGAGGGGCTGGAGCGTGTGCAGGGAAGGGGAGGGAGCTGGGAAGGGTCTGAGCAGCAGGAGGGGCTGAGGGAGCTGGGGGGGCTCAGCCTGGAGCG
>NW_020909004.1:0-1067 GCF_003984885.1 Neopelma chrysocephalum | reverse complement strand
GGATTTTTGTCAGCCACATGCACACCCAGGGCTGCAAATAAAAGTAACTACTTGCTTTCTAACACTAAAAAGCCAATTTGTTAGAGGGTCCTATTTATCCCGACAATTTCAGAGGTATTTAGCAATGGGCTGTCCTCTGGACACCTGGTGTAACCTCTGCCCAGCAGGCAGATAGTGTTTCTCATGCTCCAAGGATGCAGCTGGTTGTTATCTAACAACACTTGAACTGGCTGTTTTGGCCCCTGCCTGGCGTGGGGCATCAAGTTTTACTCAGTTCTTCTCAGGACAGGTGCTTTTACTCCTGCCCAGCTCAGCACAGTTCAAATGGCTCCTGCTCCACTCAGGAGTGTTTCTTCTTTTCTACTTGGGGCATCCAGCTAGGGCGTGGCTTTGCTTGGATGGCTTTTTTCATCACGTCTTGCAGCAGCTGGTTTTATCCCTGTCATCCTTGGGGAGGCTCCTTTTATCCCTTACCCAGACAAAGTATCTGCATTTACTCCTGCATTACACCTCTCAGGTGACTTTTTATGCCCCTGCCCTAACCTGGTGTCTAGGTCCTGTATTACTGCCCTCCCAGCAGCACTTCAGGAGCTCTCTGATGAAGGCAATCAACAATGGCGCTCGTGAACAGTGCCTCTGCTCCTGCCTCCTGCTCATATGGGGGCATTTTAGGAGGTAAACAGCTGTGCTCTGTGACCAAGCTGCTCATCTATGAGTCCCCTTTGCCCTCCTCGTCAGATCAGGCATCATAAGCTGAGCTGTGCTGTACAATTTGGTGCTAAAGGGCTTACAAAATCTTGCTATGCTGGTGCTGCTTATAGAAATCTTGTGCTACTCAAATCATGGTATTCTGGTGATCATAACATGACATTAAAAAAAATGAAGCTTTAGTTGTAACTATGACTCAGTGCCATCATCCTTCTGCCAAGGATACCCAGATGAACGCGTCTGTCACCGCAGTGTCAGGTGATAGCCCTGAGCAAAAGGGGACAGGGGGAGGTGCAGAACAACTGTCCATAGGTGTCCCTTGGCTCAGGGGATATGCAGGGCAGCAGGGATCCATGCTG
>NW_020909003.1:0-517 GCF_003984885.1 Neopelma chrysocephalum | reverse complement strand
ACACCCCTCAAAATCTTCACTCCCAGGCTCTTCCCAGCTCTGCCACTCCGAACTACCCTTCTTACTTCTGTGGAAACCATCTGAGACTGCAAAATAACTTTGCTACATTAGGTGAGACAGCCCCAAAAACTGGGTGCTGGGGACTCAGAGCCCACAAAGAAGCATCTTGCAGTGGATTACTTCCCACATATGTGAGCCCAAGGGATGTGTTCCTCCCTGGCTTAGACTGGGACTTGCTGGATCCAAGCCAGGCTGAGCTGAGGGGTGTCAAAAATCAAGTCTCGACTCTTCAGTCAAGAACATTTCTAGATTAGGCTGCCCTCAAAACTCTGACTCCCAGACTCTTCCCCTTCAAACTAAACCCTTCTGTGGAAACCACCTAAAACTGCAAAATAACTTGGCTACATTAGGCAAAACAGCCCCAAAACTGGGTGCTGAGCATTCACAGCCCCCAAAGAAGCTTCTTGCAGCCCATCACCTCCCACACACGAGAGCCCAAGGGACCGAGACCTGCTGG
>NW_020909002.1:0-585 GCF_003984885.1 Neopelma chrysocephalum | reverse complement strand
AACTCTTGTTGAGCACTCAGACTTGAACTGAAATGGTGCAATTATTCCTTTCACTTGATGCTCAAGATTCTTTGATTTTCTAGTGGATGATAGTGTCAACTAATGGGTCAAATTCTGGCAATTTTGCTTAGATTAAGAGTAATTCTGTATCTTAATGATGTTACCAGTGGAGTTTTGGGGTTTTGATCATGGATCAACTTTTATGACACCACACCTGCTGGCAACACATGGGATCCACCTGTCTCAAAGAGGAAAAAGGATCTTAGCTCAGGGGTTGACAGGGCTTGTTGAGAGAGTTTTAAATCAGACTCTCTGCATCACTCTCTACAACTCCCTGACAGGAGGGTGTAGCCAGGTGGGGGTTGGTCTCTTCTGCCAGGCAGCGATCAGTAAGACAAGAGGGCTCGGTCTTAAGCTCTGCCAGGGGAGGTTTAGGTTACATATTAGGAAGAAATTCTTTACAGAGAGGGTAATCAGGCATTGGAATGGGCTGCCCAGGGAAGTGGTGGATTCTCTGTCCCTGGAGGTTTTTAAGGTGAGACTGGATGTAGCATCAGTGCCATGGTCTGGTAACCACGGCGGGGT
>NW_020909001.1:0-1187 GCF_003984885.1 Neopelma chrysocephalum | reverse complement strand
GTACTCCAGAGATCCCATGAGTCCCACCTCTATCAGCTCTGAGGGCTGTCCTTGATCCCTGGCAATAGCCAGGAATGCCCTCCCCTCCACAGCAAACATATGAAATACATGGGAAACCCAAAAGAGAAAGGAATCAGCTTGGAGGTGCTAAAGGCACAAATCCTCTTTTTGCAGTACAGCAGTCACAAGAGGTGGCCAGAGCCATAAAGAGTTGGATGGGTTCTATTCATTCCAGCTCCCATGGGAATGCCTCACTGCCTCCCCTGGAGTGGGGTTTTACACAGTGTGATGCTACACTGTGGAAATGAGGCAGGGGATGCTCCAGGAGTCTTTGGTGGTTTATGGCCCTTTCTAATGACATGAGCACAGTTTGGCCTTGCTTCTCACAACTGCTGCTTTGTCAGGCCAGTTGGGCCTCATCAGAAAAGAGGAAATATGATAAAAACGATACAAAGGATTGCCCCAGCTCTGCCAGATCTGCTTCTTATCAGCCTTGTCCCTTATCTGCCTCCAAACCACTTTAAGATGACAGTTCCAGGTTATCAGGGACAAAATAAACCATGGGACTCAAGGACTCTCTTTAAACACACTTGGGTCTATCACACTTCTTCTGGTCATTTCTGGTGGTGACAACCAACTTGTTTTCAAGAATTCCTGGACATTTGGAAGTGGATGAAACTGAGTCCAGTTTAGTAGTGAATGAAAGATTACAGACTCATAGAAGACTCATTTTGAGCCTTGGAAGGGCCTTTAAAGATTATCTGGATCCAATCTGCTGCCATGGGCAGGGACACCTTCCACTAGACCAAGCTGTTCAGAGCCCCATCCAACCTGCCTTTGAACACTTCCAGGCATGGGGCAGCCACAGCTTCTCTAGGCATCCTGTGCCACTGTCTCACCACCCTCACAGCCAAGACTTTCTTCCTCATATCCAAACTAAATCTACACTCCTTCAGCTCAAAGCCATTCCACCTTGTCCTATCAACTCCAGGCCCTTGTACAAAGTCTCTCTCCAGCTCTCTTGGACACCCTAAAAGAATTGGAAGGGGCTCTAATGTGTCCCCAAGACCTTCTCTTTCCCAGGTTGGTGGCATGAATAAGGGCTCTTACAAATCCTTGGCAACCCAGAAAGGGAAAATATGCAGCCTGGCCATATTAATTATCTACTGAGAGGCTGCAGAAGAGCT
>NW_020909000.1:0-1228 GCF_003984885.1 Neopelma chrysocephalum | reverse complement strand
GTTGGAGTCCTTGCGGCGGGGACCAACGGGACGGGTTGGGTTGTTGGTTTTCTGGCTTTATTGTCTCCTTTTTCTTTCTTTCTTTTCTTTCTTTTTTTCTTTCTACTTTATTATTCCCCTTTTTTCTTCCTTTTTTTCTTCTTTTTTTTTGTTCTTTCTTTTTGATTTTTTTCCTCATTTTTTCCTGTTTTTTCCTTCTTTTTTTTTTTTTCCTCCAAAGTCTAGACAACTTTAGGAACAAATTTAAAAGCCAACACAGTGCTATAAATGTAGCATGTAAATGTAAGGAAGTAGTAATGAAATCTCTGGCAAGACTTCACTCATACTGTGCTCACTAATACTTACCACATCATAAAAATCTGCTTTCTTAAAAATATGACAGTTAATCCTAGGAATAAAAGTTATCAGCTGTGAAGACAAGAACAGAAAAGCCCTCCTTCTGAAACAGTCACAGAAAAGGCAAATAACTGAGACACAAATATGAAGTGATGAAAGGGAGGTCACACAAAGAAATATTTTAGATCTATGCAGAAGAATTACAAGCATTGCCCCATTTTCACTAATTCTTCCTTACTTTATTTGCTGTGATAAATAGCACAACTGTCTGCTTAAAACTGGGAGAATTCCCTATGAAAAACAAAGTAACAGTGCTCCTTGTGAGTGCAGAAGGCCAAATCTTGATTTCCTTGCCTTTGGCAGGACTGATGTATTTGGGCACTTTTTCATTCCTTCACTTCAATTCTATGGCAAGACAGCAGAGAACTCTGGAAAAAGGTTTCTTTAACACAAGCTGAAAATTAAGAGGTTATTTTTAATTTGAAAAAAAATTGTGATCTTGGCTTATTTTGCATAAAGGTCATATTCACTCCTCTGATGACAGTAAAAAAGCCAACAAACACCATCAGAAATCTCAGACATTAAGGTATGTTTGGCAAGTATCATTACTAGAGAAAAGAATAAACTGCTGTATCTTCCCTTTCTCTCTCCTTTTCTCTCTTCAGTCTCAGTGGCCTTTATGTCTCATTGTCTCACCATTTTGCAGGTATTTACATTTTCCACACCTTACAGCACAAGGATGTCCCCTTTGACATAGGAGCCAAGCTAATGTTTGCTTGGAAACAAGCTTTATGAAGGAAAAATATTTTAATTATGCAAAGGGTTTCAAGAATTCAGATAGAAAATTTCAGATTTTTAAAATTCCATTTCAGATCTTTTTCAAAACTACAGA
>NW_020908999.1:0-471 GCF_003984885.1 Neopelma chrysocephalum | reverse complement strand
CCAGGTGGGATCGGGATCGGCTCCCAGGGAACAAGGGACAGGATGAGAGGAAACAGCCCCAAGTTGTGCCAGGGGAGGTTTATTTGGGATATTGGGGAAAATCCCTGCTGGGAAGGGGCTGCCCAGCCCTGGATCCCCATCCCTGGGGGGATGGAGCATCCCTGGGAATGTGGCACTTGGGGACATGGGTTGGACTCGGTGGCCTCTTCCAGGTCCTCTTCCAGGGTTAGGTGGGATATTGGGAAGGGATTCCTGGTTGGGAGGGTGGGGAGGGGCTGGGATGGAATTCCCAGAGGAGCTGTGGCTGCCCCTGGATCCCTGGGAGTGTCCAAGGGCAGGTTGGAGCAACGTGGGATGGTGGGAGGTGTCCCTGCCCATGGAAAGGGGTGGGAATGGATGTCACTCCTGCAATCCCACCCCAAATTCCTGCAATCCCACCCCAATTCCTGCAATCCCACCCCAATTCCTGCA
>NW_020908998.1:0-451 GCF_003984885.1 Neopelma chrysocephalum | reverse complement strand
CCCACTCCTCTTTCCCTGCTATTCCCAAATTTCTCCTCAGCTTTTATAGTGTTCAGAGGAGGTTGTGTGGTTTCTTGGCACGTAGCCCTGTTCAGATGTTCGGAGAGATATGATAACCATGAACAATAACAGGATCCTTTGGCAGGAAAACTCCAGTGGGAAATTCTGGTGAGAACTTCTGGTGGAAAACTGACACAGAAGTTTTGGTAGGAACTTTTTGACAGGCAGAAACAATGGGGAAACATAATTTTTGGCATTTGTATGTTCTCTGTCTGTTACACCCCCAGTAACCAGGACTGCAGAGAACTGAGAAGCTTTACTGGGAACACTGGGAACAGCTGGTTGGGGTGAGAACAAAAGCAGGGAAGGGGGGGACAGGCGACCCCCCCAAATCAGTGCAGGGTTTGGGGGGTCCCGGCTGGGCCCGAGGCCACGGGGAGGGGCTGCGGCC
>NW_020908997.1:0-861 GCF_003984885.1 Neopelma chrysocephalum | reverse complement strand
ACTGGAGCATGTTGGAGGCAAGTGGGATCTACTGGGAGTGGCTGGAACTGACAGGGATGATACTGGGGGTGACTGGAAGCACAGTAGGGGTGAATGTGAGCAACTGGAACCACGCTGGGGGCAACTGGGATCATAGTGGAAGCAGCTTGGCCCCTGCTGGGCTCATACTGGGATCATCCTGGGAGTGACTGCAATAATACTGGGAGTATGTGAGAGGGACTGCAACCATACTGGGGATGACTGGGATCAAACTGGATTCATACTGGAAGTGTCTGGAAGTTCCTGGGATCATACTGGGGGTGACTGGTCTCATAGTGGGATCATACTGGGAGCAACTGGGACCATGCAGGGGCAAATGGCATCATCCAGGCAGTGACTGAAACTGCCTGGGGCCATACTGGACTCAGACTGGGAGTCCCTGAGAGGGAAAGGAACCATCCTGGGGGGACTGGGAGCAACTGGGACCACCTTGGGGGCAACTGGGATCCTATTGGGAGTGACTGGGAGTGACTGAGATCGCTGTGGGAGTGACCAGGACCATACTGGAACCATCCTGGGAGTGACTGTCAGTGACTGGGATCATACTGGGAGTGACTGGGACTACACAGGGGGGAACTGGGAACCAGTGGGGCCCTGCTGGAAGTATGGTGGAACTGGGAGTAATTGGGAGTGACAGGGTGCATGCTGGAGGCAACTGGCATAGACTGGGAGTGACTGGGAGTGACTGGGATCGTACTGATGGGAACTGGAAGCATCCTGAGGCAAGTGGAAGTAACTGGGTATGACTACGAGCATGCTGAGGGCAACTGGGATATACTGGGAGAGTCTGCAACCATCCTGGGGGTGACTGGGACCACACTG
>NW_020908996.1:0-569 GCF_003984885.1 Neopelma chrysocephalum | reverse complement strand
CCGTATGCAAATTTAATCCCCGTCCTGCCAGCGCACCGGCCCCTGAATGACAGCCCTTTTTTTTTCAGAAGGAGGGGCCTGACCCTCCGGCTCTCGCCTGCTATTTGTGCGCCGCGATCGTCTCTATGCGCGCAGCTGGGGCTCCCGGTCCTGGCGCCTTCGGTGTGGACGTAATCCTCGACCGTATGCAATTTTAATCCATGGTTGGCCGGCGCACCGGCACACGAACGACGGCCCTTTTTGCCCAGAAGGACGGACCTGACCATCCGGCTCTCGCCTGCTATTTCTGCGTCGCGATCGATTCTAAGCGCGCAGCTGTGGCTCCCGGTCCTGGCGTCTTCGGTCTGGAAGGAATCCTCGACCGTATGCAATTTTAGCCCCCGGCTGGCCGGCGCGCCGGCACTCGAACGATGGCCATTTTTGACCAGAAGGAGGGGCCTGACCCTCTGGCTCTTGCCTGCCCCTTGTGCGTTGCGATCGGCTCTACGCGTGCAGCCGGGGCTCCCGGTCCTTGCACCTTCGGTCTGGAAGGAATCCTCGGCAGTATGCAATTTTAGCCCCCCTTCGGC
>NW_020908995.1:0-665 GCF_003984885.1 Neopelma chrysocephalum | reverse complement strand
GATCCCCTCTGAGCAGGGACGGCACAAAGCCTTTTCCACCTGCCTCCGTCACCTGGTTGTGGTCTCTCTGTTTATCAGCACCTTATTCTTTGCCTACTTGAAGCCCCCCTCCATCTCCTCCCCATCCCTGGATCTTATTGTGTCACTTATGTACTCAGTGGTGCCTCCAGCAATGAACCCCTTCATCTACAGCCTGAGGAATCAGGAGCTCAAGGATGCCCTGAGGATACTGATAACTGGGTGTTTTTCAGAAGCAATAAACTCTCCTTCTTCTGCATGTTATGTACCTCATTAAAGGCCAATCCTGTTATGGACTTCATTAAAGGCCCACCATATCTTCTCTATCTTTTACTCCTGGTAGGGTTGTTATTTTTGTGAGAATTTGTTCACACTAAAAAATCTTTATATCTGTAAATATATATATAAAAATATATATATATATTTATATATATATAAACACCATTTTCAATTCTGTGTTTGCCTTCCTACCCTGGCCTAGAGGCTGTACAAATTGGCAGTTATACTCACTGTCTGCTTAAGTACCAAATAAAGAACTCTGCGTTGACTTGTTTGCCTGACATCTTTCCTCTCTGACTTCTCTGCAGCTGCAGCGTCGGGGCCTCTGTGCAGAGCTGGGCCAGAAAAGAGTCCCAGCAGAGCAGCAC
>NW_020908994.1:0-787 GCF_003984885.1 Neopelma chrysocephalum | reverse complement strand
GAGCCTGTCCCTGTGTTTCCCCTCCCGCAGTACCACGCCCTGGGGGTGCTCTACCACCTGAGGAGGAACGACCGGCTCGCCGTGTCCAAAATGCTCAACAAATTCACCAAATCCGGCCTCAAATCCCAGTTTGCCTATTGCATGCTCATCAGGATCGCCAGCAAGCTCCTCAGGGAGTCCGAGGAGGGGTAAGGCAACGGGCAATTACACAAATTATTTAGGATTTTAGCCAACAGCAGCGTTTTTTTAACGTTTAAAACCGCACACAGAGACAGGACTGTTGTGTTAAAACCCAGGGGCAGAATGACTCAGCTGGGTGCTGGCATTTTTATTAGTGGTATCCTGGGAGCGCTTAAAGCTTCAGAACAAGTCCCTGCTTTTCCTTTTCCCCTTTTTTTAATCTTTGGAAAGCAAGAGTTGTGACTTGTGGGAAGCGATGCGGCCGCTTCAGAAAATCCCGAGTTTTTTCCACGATCCCAGCATGAGATTGTTAATTAAGAGCTGGGTCTTTAGTGCACTTCTCTAAGTACTGGTAGAAGTGTTTATTTATAGAGTGTAGCATTTCTGGTGGGAGGAAGATCATTCAAAGATGAATAAAATAACAATAAATTTAGAGCTGTGATGTGAGGGCGGGGTTGAAACGTGAAAGGCAGCGCATGTGTGGGGTAGTGCTGGGATGTGGGCTGGGCTCCTGGAAAAACTGCAGCCACGGCTTGGCCAGGGACACTCTGGGCTGGGTTAGGAACTGGCTGAGGGCCCAGAGAGTGGTGGGGATGGAGCTGCTTCC
>NW_020908993.1:0-624 GCF_003984885.1 Neopelma chrysocephalum | reverse complement strand
GGGGGGGGGCGGGGCCGGGGGGGCACCTGGAGGGGGCGGAGCAAACGCACAGAGGGGGTGTGGTCAACGCCAGGCCCCGCCCACAGCCCACCCCCAGCTCCACCCCTTTCCCAGAGCCCCGCCCACAGAATATGCAAAAGACCCCCCTCGGGGGGGTTAATTGGCCGTGGCCACGCCCACAAAGTGCAGGCCACGCCCTCAAACAGGAGGCCACGCCCCAGACAGGTGGGGCCACGCCCCATTTCGAGCCACGCCCCAAAATACGCAGGCCACGCCCCGTAATAGGAGGCCACGCCCTCGAATGTGCAGGCCACGCCCCCAAAACATGAGGCCACGCCCTGAGCGCAGGCCACACCTCCCCCCTCTCCAGGCCCCGCCCACATCCCCACAGGCCCCACCCCCTGGGGTTGGCCCCGCCCCCCTCACCTGCCCCGCCCTCCGTGGCAGCCTCGTCCGTGACGTCATCGCCACGTCGGCCAATGGGGGGAGCCCCGAGCAGCGGCCGCTCCGCCCCCTCGCTGACGTCACCCGTGACGTCATCGTCGGAGCCGGGGGCGTGGCCCGGGGGAGGAGTGACGTCACCTCGCCTCGGGGGCAGGAAGGGTGTGACGTCATCGCCGTCGG
>NW_020908992.1:0-314 GCF_003984885.1 Neopelma chrysocephalum | reverse complement strand
AACGTCCCCCTTTTGAGGTCCCCATTTCGGACTCCCCTTTTTGGGGTCCCCCTTTTGGAGTCCTCCTTTTGGGCTCCTCGTTTTGAGGTCCCCATTTCAGGGTCCCCTTTTTGGGGTTGTCATTTTAAGGTCTCCCTTTTGGGGTCTTCATTTTGGAGTCCCCCTTTTGGGGTCCAGGTTTTGGGGTCCCACCTTGGTCGATGCCGTTGATGTAGAAGTGCAGGGCGTTGTTGGCCTTCCTGGTGAGCCCGATGTGATCCCCCTCCTGGGGGGGGCAAAAACGGGGTCACCAGAGCTGGGGGGGGGTCTGGATG
>NW_020908991.1:0-566 GCF_003984885.1 Neopelma chrysocephalum | reverse complement strand
CTGCCCCTCCCCAAAGCACTGCAGGCACCTGGGAGTAGCTCAGGGCTGGCCCAGTTCTCTGAGACAGAACCATGGGGGAGAGGTTTAAGTATTAATCACATCTCTGGTGTCACTTGGTTGCAAAGATTGGGTCCTACAGTCCCAGAGTGTTAAGGAAATCAAGAAACTCCTGTTCTTCATGGTAAACCTTCTGCTATTGCTTGTGCAGTCTTTGGGTTCCTGTCCAGGATCTTTCTAAGAGAACCTGTTAGAAATTTAGAGGTAGGATTAGAATTTGGGTCTGTTGCCTACCAAACTGCCTCCAAATCCTGCTGGACTGGAGTGATGAGTGCTCTCAGCACAGGTTATTTCTTAATATTGTGTGGCTTTCCCTCAGCTCTGGGTGAGGAATTGTGCAAGCAAGGCCTGTGTGCCTGTGGCTGTCTCCCGTGTGTGTCCGTGTGGCAGGGCTGGGACAAGGACTCGTGCAGGGACCGAGCTGGCACTGGAGCTGCTGCCATTCTGAGCCATTGCCAAGGAGTGGGTAGAGAACATTTGGGAGGCTGTTCCAAGCATTCCATTGGTAG
>NW_020908990.1:0-338 GCF_003984885.1 Neopelma chrysocephalum | reverse complement strand
GAAACAAAACTAAAATAAATTACTTAAAACTATAGAAAAATGAGAAGTTACTGGCAGTTCTGGACTAGATGATCTTAAAGGTCCCTTCCAACCCAAACCATTCTATGATTCTGTGATTTTGGCATTTAGAAACAGAAAAAAGGTAGAGTTGCTTCTTGAAGGCGAAGAACTTAGATAGTAAAGGGAGTTGAAAAGTATTGTTGGAAAAATCATTTACCAGAATGATAAAGACATAGGAAAGTACTTTTTGCTTTGCAAATGAGAAATCCCAGAAATCCTTTGCATATCTATAAAGAGACATGTTGAAAACACCAGTAGTGAGATAAGTGCAGTATTCA
>NW_020908989.1:0-376 GCF_003984885.1 Neopelma chrysocephalum | reverse complement strand
TGTTCCTTTCCCCAAGGCTCGTTTCTGTTCACTGTTTCCTGTCCCAGTCTGTGCTCGTCCCCGTTATCACTGCTCCAACCTCCCACATTGGACATATTTTCTCACCTGGTTAATTTTTTTCCTAAATTCTTTTCCTGCTCTACCTTTCCCTGGGCATGCACTATTCCCCAAGACCAAGTCAAAAATTAACAGGTTCAGCAAAGCAAAACTGACTCCACCAGAGCAATTTGTGGATATTACAAGGAAAAAACCCAAAGAAACAGGACAAGAATCCACTGACACAGAATGTGGATGCTGCTGGTGGGGCACTGGCAGATGCAAAGAGTTTTCACATTTATTAAAACTCTCTCTAAACCCTGACATCAACAAATTCAAA
>NW_020908988.1:0-524 GCF_003984885.1 Neopelma chrysocephalum | reverse complement strand
ATAAATTTAGTTTGTCCTTCACCTCTTACTCACCTCCTTCAGTAAAACAGAATATTGACTGTGAAGAGACCAAATGTTAGACTCAAGTGGAAGGAAATAGGTCAAAATAAAATGCATTTAACTGAGAAACTATCTCAAATTTTCTTGTAATGTGCCACATGCTACTGGTACTACACAGTGCATTTGAATACTCTGACACAGTGTGTAAGACAAAGGAAACCATAGAGCACTTTGGGGTGCAAAAATGCACGGGAGACATAAGTTTCTATGTGGAGGAGCTAGTCAAATGCTTGAATAATTTCGAATCAGAACATGCACAAAAATGAAACACTGTAACTTTAATAACCAGCTTTTTTTTTCCTTAAACTCCAATTATTAGGATATTGTGCTCCAGGCAGCACATCAGGTGCTGATAATCAACATTCAGAGACAGGACCTTTGCTGCACGAATGAAAAGTGTTCTGCTCAAAAAATTAATAAAGGACTATCTTCTTGTGTATACATATATATACACACACACTGAA
>NW_020908987.1:0-924 GCF_003984885.1 Neopelma chrysocephalum | reverse complement strand
TAAAGCAGTTTGGATTAACCTTGCCTCGAGCCAAGGCAAACCCATTCATGGGATTGTCTTTGCTCAGGGACCAGGATATACTTGGTGGATAATGAGAGAAGATGGAGAGACCCAGTGTGTGCGTCAAGGAGATTTAACTTTGGGGAAAATTAATTCAAATTCTGAGTTGTATGTTACAGGAAATAAGTCACCAGACGAGGAAGACCCAAACTAAGCTGATGCTGGTGTTCAACAATAAGATAGCCTTAGAAGACAAGACCTGTATAATCACAGGATATAGGCGAATATGGGCTATGGGTGTGACGTAAAATGGTATGGAAAAGGGGTGGAGATTGGAGTGGGTTTGTTTACCTAAATAACATTTCCATTTCCTGGGAGAGAACCTAGGGTAAGTCAGCTGATTTATTTTGACCAAACAGATATTCCTTACGTCGGTTCAGATATAAGAGAGCGAGGAGGAAGCAGCTTGCTCTCTCTCTTCCAGGATAGCTGCCCTGTAGACAGCCGCTTCCCCTCGCTTCTCGTGGGGAAGTAGAATTTTACTGTTAGTTTCTTTTTCCCTGTGTGTGTGTAGTGCTTTTAGTCTTATTTTCCTTCTCAGTGTATATGTAAACTGCCTTTCTTTAGTAAACCTGTTTTTTTAATGTTTTTTTTTTTCTTCTCCCTTCCCTTTTCTGTCTGGAGGGGGTGTTGGTTAACGTAGTTTAGATGGACACCTGGCGTTCAGCCAAGGTGAAACTACCACAAGGGGCCATTCTGAAGTGGAGAGGATAGTCCGTGACATCACAAAAGGGCCCAAAGCACATGGGTTGGTCTGCACTGTGCTGGTGTGGGGTGTTGGTTCTTTGGTCGCCAGGGGCTATTCTGGAATGGAGAGGATAGTCCGTGACATCACAAAGGGGTCCATGGCACACAGGTGGGGCT
>NW_020908986.1:0-343 GCF_003984885.1 Neopelma chrysocephalum | reverse complement strand
TTTGTTTCTCAGCTCTGCCTGGCTCCGGGGCACGGCTCGGCCTTCGGTTCTCCCCAGCTCTTTTTGGCCTTCGGCTCTCCCCAGCTCCTTCCAGCCCTCAAGAGTTCACAGTGACATTGCTTTTGGGTCCTTTGATATGGGCCCAATGCTGCTCATCTGTGGCACAGTGGGGCCTCCTGGAGCCATGGGGACATTGGGACACTCCAGGGACACATGGAATCAAGGGTGCCCCTTGACCCTGCGGGACCTCAGGGTGCCCTGGGGCACCTCTGACACTTCTTGGCCTCTTGATGGCCAGGAGGAGCCTGTGACAACGCAGGGCCTTAGGGAACCAAAGGCACCC
>NW_020908985.1:0-815 GCF_003984885.1 Neopelma chrysocephalum | reverse complement strand
TCTCACCTGAGCTTGGGGTCCTTCCTGAGCAGCCCCCCGAGCAGGTTTCGGGCCTCGGGGCCGAGGGCTCGTGGGAACCTGAGCTCCTGGCCCAGGATGAGCTCGAAGAGCCGCTCGTGGTCCTGGTTGTAGAACGGGAGGCGCCCGCACAGCATCTCGTACATCACCACCCCCAGACCCCACCAGTCCACGGCGCGGCCGTAGTCGTTGTCTTCCAGGACCTGGGGGACACAAGAAAGGGTTTGTGACCTGCCAGGACCTGCCAGGACCTGCCCCTGGTACATCACCACCCCCAGACCCCACCAGTCCACGGCGCGGCCGTAATCGTTGTCTTCCAGGACCTAAACAGGGACAGGAACTGTGCTGTGACCTGTCAGGACCTAAACAGGGACAGGAGAGGGTTTGGGACCTGCCAGGACCTGCTGGGGACACATGAGAGGGTTTGTGACCTGCCAGGACCTGCCAGGACCTGCCCCTCGTACATCACCACCCCCAGGCCCCACCAGTCCATAGTCGTTGTCTTCCAGGACCTGGAGAGGGACAGGAGAGGGTTTGGGACCTGCCAGGACCCAAAAGTGTCCCCAAATTGTCCCCAAAGCGTCCCCAAAGTGTTCCCAAAAGCGTCCCCAAATATCCCTGAACTGTGTCCAAAAGTGCCTCCAAATTCCCCCAAACTGTCCCTAAAAGTGGTGCCAAAAGTGGTGCCAAGTGTCCCCAAAACTGTTCCCAAAACTGTCCCCAAACTGTCCCCAAAGTGACCCCAAAAGAGTCTCCAAAGTGACCCCAAAAGTGTCCCCAAAGTGTCCCCAAATTGT
>NW_020908984.1:0-1139 GCF_003984885.1 Neopelma chrysocephalum | reverse complement strand
AACAACCGCGGCCGGGGGGCTCGGGGACCCCCCCCGGGAACACCCTGCGAGGCTGGGGGGGATACGGGGGTTAACACCCCATAACACCCCAAAACACCCCAAAAACACCCCAAAAACAGCACCCAAGGACCCCCCCGGGCACCCCCTGGGCAGCTGGGGGGGAGATATGGGGGTTAACACCCCAAAAACAACACCCAGGGACCCTCACTGGCACCCACTGGGCGGCTGGGGGGGATACGGGGGTTAACACCCCAAAAACAGCCCCCTGGAGCCCCCAAACAGCCCCCCCGGGCACCCCCTGGGTGGCTGTGAGGAGATGAGGGGGGTAACACCCCAAAACTGCCCTCAACTCCCACCCAGAGACCCCCAAAACAGCCCCCCTGTCACTTACGTCCTCATGGGGTCCCTTCAACCCCCCCCAAACACCCCCAGAGCCGCCCCGAGACCCCCCAGGGTGTCCCCAAACTCCCTCCCAAGCCTCCCAAAGGTCCCCCCTTTGCCCCCTTTGCCCCCCTGTGCCCCCCTCACGGGTGTCCTGGTCGGGGGGCTCGATGTTGTAGCCGTAGCCCAGCAGGGTCCGCACGGCCTGGCACAGACTCTCCCGGTTCGTCGCCTTCGTGCCCTCGTCCAGCAGGTTGTAGGGAACCAGACGGGGGTTCCGCTTGTTCTTGATGTCCTGGGGACGGGGGACAGTGGGAATGGGGCTTGGGGACACCCCTGGGAGTGTGGGGACACTGGGACAGGGTGTGGGGACACCCCCAGGGGTGTTGGGACACAGGGACAGCAGGGATGGGATGTGGGAACACGGGCACCAGCCGCGGGTTCCGCTTGTTCTTGATGTCCTGGGGATGGGGGACAACAGGAATGGGGTGTGGGGACAGCAGGGACACCCCCGGGGCTGTGGGGACATGGGGACAGCATCACTGGGGTCATGGGGACACGGGGACAGGGGGACAGGGTGTGGGGACACCCCTGGGGGTGTGGGGACACGGGCACCAGACGAGGGTTCCGCTTGTTCTTGATGTCTTGGGGACAGGGGACAACAGGAATGGGGTGTGGGGACACGGGGACAGGGTGTGGGGACATCCCTGGGGGTGTGGGGACACGGGCACCAGGCGAGGGTTCCGCTTGTTCTTGAT
>NW_020908983.1:0-1391 GCF_003984885.1 Neopelma chrysocephalum | reverse complement strand
GCTCTCTGTTGGGAACACTCTTGGACTCTCATTTCTTCTTGCCATTCATAGAGGTCTTGGAGTGTCTCATCCTCTGTCTCATCTTCTGTCTCATCTCCTTCCCATTCGGTAACATCTCCAAATTGGGAAAGGTCTTGATCGGTGTCGTAATTCCAGTCGTCATCCCCGCGGCCAAAGGACCCCTCCTCAGTCCCTGACAGTGGCAGGTCTGACTCACCCACTGTCCCCAGCCACTGCTCGCTGAGCGACTCGTCTTCTAGCCAGCTGGGCAAGGGGCTGGAGCGCTGGGACTTGGGGCTCCTCTTGTCCTTATCCATCTCTGTTCTCTGCAGGGAACCGCTTCCTCCTTGGAGAGGAGCTCTCGTGGTTGTGGGCACCCCAGGGCTCTGTGCCTCTCAAACACCCACAGGCAGGGCAGGGCTGTGATGTCACAAGGGTCTCCGGGCAGCCCCATGTCCCGTGTCACAAAGGGCCACCCCTGGCCCCCCTTGGACAGCGGCACCGCCCGGACCCGGCCTGGGGCAGCCCCAGCACTTGTGGCCTTGCAGCCCCTGCTGTGCCCGGAGCCCTGGCAGGGGCTGGCTCCGAGGGGGAATGTCCTTCCAGAGGAAAGTGCCCAGAGAAAGCACAGGGCAAAACAGGCTCTCCCCTCCTGGCACTGCTTCTCTGTAGGAACGTGTTCTAAGGAAATAAAAAGGCACAAGCTTTGAGGAAGGAAAAATGCGGTTCCTTCCCAATTCCTGACTTGCAGAGGGGTCACAGTCACGGATAATGCTGGAGAGACAGTGCTGGGCCAGGCTGAGGTGAAAAGAGAGGAAGTGAAAGTGCACAGCACAGAGAAGGTATCAAAGGGAACAAGGCTCCATAAAGTGCCTCAGCCATCTGACTGACACAATCCCATGGGCCCACGGGCTCTGGATTTACCAGGTTTGCTGCCTCCTTGCTGAAACGAAGGAGCTGGTGGTGAAACTGCTGCTGTCACTACCACGTCCTTCCCTTCTGGCATCCCTGCCAACCTGGATGATTTTGCCTGTCTTTCCATTAAGTAACAATTTTAAATGTGGATTTAAGTCTTGAAGTGTAGCGTTTGGTCTCAGTGCACTCAGAAGGAAGTCTGAGTAAAGACATTGCCCGCAGCTGGTGCTGCCAGCCCAGCACCCCATCCCCGCGGGTGGCACCCGCAAAGGGGCCCTGCCTGTGCAGGGCACGGGGCGAGCGCAGCACTCGCCTGAGCCTTGCAAGATTTTCCAAACTATGATGTGGACCTTTGGTGTTTCCCAGGGGCTCCATGAGAACCCGAGCTCCCTGCACCCACTTGGGGCTGTTCCCTGCTCCTCTGCCGCTTTATTTCCCAGTGGGGTGGAGGTGACAGTCCCCGGGCTGTGACCCTG
>NW_020908982.1:0-440 GCF_003984885.1 Neopelma chrysocephalum | reverse complement strand
CCAAAAAATTATGACTTCTGCATTTAAAATATGGGTCTTCTGTTCAGCCTAAACCTTGCACAGGACCTATTAATTGTGTTAAATATGCAAATAAGTTCTTTATCACTTTCAATTTCTGATGCATCCAGTTTTTAGCAGGAAAAGAAGCAGCATATTTTTCCTGATGCACTCAGTCCAAGGCAGAGATGGGAACAGAAACTACTAAGTCACTCTTTTAACAATAATTGTGTCGTCAACAACATTGAAAACCATAATCTGATTCTTAAGTCACCTTTAATGAGGTTGTATATATGTATCACTGTGTTCTAGGAAAATATGCTTTGAACCACTGACTTTGCCTGTCTTTACCACCATCTGTTTATATTTTCCCTTATTTGTTGTTTTTCTTCCTGTTTTTCTTTTCTTTTCTTTTCTTTTCTTTTCTTTTCTTTTCTTTTCTT
>NW_020908981.1:0-436 GCF_003984885.1 Neopelma chrysocephalum | reverse complement strand
CCAGCAGGTCTCGGTCCCTTGGGCTCTCGTGTGTGGGAGGTGATGGGTTGCAAGAAGCTTCTTTGGGGGCTGTGAACGCTCAGCACCCAGTTTTGGGGCTGTTTCACCTAATGTAGCAAAGTTATTTTGCAGTCAGAGGTGGTTTCCTATCTAGAAATGTTCTTGACTGAAGAGTCGAGACTTGATTTTTAACACCAGCAAGTCCCAGCCTAAGCCAGGGAGGAACACCCTTGGGCTCTCATGTGTAGGCAGAGGGAGTGATGGGCTGTAAGAAGCTTTTTTGGGGGCTGTGAGTGCTCAGCACCCAGTTTTGGGGCTGTCTCACCTAATGTAGCAAAGTTATTTTGCAGTCTCAGATGGTTTCCACAGAAGTAAGAGGGGTAGTTCAAAGTGGCAGAGCTGGGAAGAGCCTGGGAGTGAAGATTTTGAGGGGTGT
>NW_020908980.1:0-880 GCF_003984885.1 Neopelma chrysocephalum | reverse complement strand
GTGAGGAATGCCAGTGGTGTGAACTATTCCCCACATGTTGAAAAATTTTATAAGGGAAGCAGAAATGTATGCTGGCCCATTATCTGTCTTTATTTGTTTTGGAATGCCCATTATGGCAAATGCTGAGGAAAAATGTCTTTTAACGTCTTTAGCTTTTTCTCCTGTATGTGCAGTGGCAACAATGAGTCCTGAGCAAGTGTCCACTGATCCGTGTACATATTTCAATCTGCCGAATTGTGGCACGTGTAATGTCTGATTGCCAGAGATCTAAGGGGCTAAGGCCTCTTGGATTAACTCCTTCAGATCTCACTGGAGTTAACAACTGACAATCTGGACATGCAGACACAATGGCCTTGGCTTGAGAGGTAGATAATTGAAACATTTTTTTCAGTGATTCAGAATTTTGGTGGAAAAAGTTATGAGAAATCTTTGCTTTCTCAAAATTGTTAGGTGTAGGTATTGAGTTAGCTGGGAAAGCTGAATTTGCTGCTTTATCTGCCACAGCGTTCCCTTCTGTAAGTGGACCTGGGAGGCATGTATGTGATCTAATGTGAGTGATATAGAAAGGATGTTTCCTCTGTTGGATTAATAGTAACAATTTTTTAAACAGTGTAAACAACTTCTGATTGTTCAAATCCTTTAAGTAACTATTTTCTATGCGACTTACAACTCCTACAACATAGGCAGAATCTAATACTAAATTCAGAGGCTGTGGAAAAAGCTGGAACGCTCTTACCACGGCTGAGAGTTCAGCAATCTGAGGTGAACCTTCAATTTGATGAACATCTGTTTTCCAGTCTCCTTTTTCAAACCAAGCTACTACTGCATTACCAGTCTTCCCCAAAGCATCTGTAAATACTGTCACAGCTTTCTTCAAAGG
>NW_020908979.1:0-348 GCF_003984885.1 Neopelma chrysocephalum | reverse complement strand
GGACACTCAGCTCCCTCCACAACCCCCATGGGCTGGGATTCCTCCTGGCCCACTTCACTGGGCCCAAAACAGACACCTGCAGGTGACTCCTTGTCCCAGCTCCCATGGGAATGAAGGAAGACCAGAGCCAGGAGTGACCTGCTGGGACACAAAGCCCTGGTTCCTTCTGAGGGGCCAGAGGTGACCGAGATTCCTGCTGGGAACTGCAGGCTCCAGTGGAGCAGTTCCTCGGGACAGGGCAGCAGCTGTGGGATCTTTTTGGAGGCTACTGGGACATTCCTTTGGCCAACTTCAGTGGCAGGAGTACAATGGCAGTTGTCTCCTGGACATCCCTTCAATGCTGAACCT
>NW_020908978.1:0-1966 GCF_003984885.1 Neopelma chrysocephalum | reverse complement strand
CCTGTAACCCCCTTTTCCCTGTTCCTCAGGCATTCCCGGTCCCGCTCCCGGAGCCCCCACTACCGGCACTGAGGGGGCTCCTCTGGAATCCAATAAACCCACAAATCCCACGGAATTCCGAAGCCTTTGGGAAAAGGGGGGCTGGGAAAGGGGGGGATCCGTCACCCAGGACCTCTGGAATTGCCAATCCTTTGGGAAAAAGGGGCTGGGAAAAGGTGGGTTTATTCCCTGGGATGAGGAGGGAGAATTCCAGGATGTCCCAAATCCTCTGGAATTGCGAATCCTTTGGGAAAAAGGGGCTGGGAAAAGGCGGATTTATTCCCTGGGATGAGGAGAGAGAATTCCAGGACATTCCAAATCTGATGGAATCACAAATCCTTCGGGAGAAGGGGCTGGGAAAAACCATCCCAAACCCTCTGGAAACACGAATCCTTTGGGAAAAGGCGGATTTATTCCCTGGGATGAGGAAGGAGAATTCCAGGATGTCCCAAATCCTCCTCTGGAATCACAAATCCTTTGGGAAAAAGGCTGGGAAAAACTATCCCAAATCCTCCGCTGGAATCACAGATCCCTTGGGAAAAGGCGGGTTTTATTCCCGGGGGATGCTGGGATGAGGAAGGAGAATTCCAAGATGTCCCAAATCCTCTGGAATCACGGATCCTTTGGGAAAAGGGACTGTGAAAAACCGTCCCAAATCCTTTGGGAAAAGGGGCTGGGAAAAAAATGTCCCAAATCCTCTGGAATCACAAATCCCTCGGGAAGAGGTGGGTTTTATTCCCGGGGGGGCTCCGGGAGGAGGAAGGAGAATTCCAGGACATCCCAAAACACGAATCCTTTGGGAAAATGGGCTGGGAAAAACTGTCCCAAATCCTCCTCTGGAATCACAAATCCTTTAGGAAAAGGTGGGTTTATTCTCCAGGCTGAGGAAGGAGAATTCAGGATGTCCCAAATCCTTTGGTGGAATCATGAATACTTTGGGAAAAAGGCTGGGAAAAACCGTCCCAAATCCTCTGGAATCATGAATCCTTTGGGAAAAGGGGCTGAGAAAAACCATCCCAGACCCTCTGGAATCACAAATCCTTTGGAAACAGGCGGGTTTTATTCCCGTGGGGTCTCCGGGATGAGGAAGGAGAATCCCAGGACATTGCTGCCCCATCCCAAATCCTCTGGAATCACAAATCCCTTGGGAAAAGGGGCTGGGAAAAACTGTCCTAAATCCCATGGAATCACGAATCCCTTGGGAAAAGGTGAGTTTATTCCCCGGGATGAGGAAGGAGAATTCAGGATGTCCCAAATCCTTCTGGCTGGGAAAAGGCGGATTTATTCCCTAGGATGAGGAAGGAGAATTCCAGGACATCCCAAATCACAAATCCTTTGGGAAAAGGGGCTGGGAAAAACTGTCCCAAATCCTCTGGAATCCCGAATCCCTCGGGAAGAGGCAGATTTATTCCCATGGGGTCTCCGGGATGAGGAAGGAGAATCCCAGGACGTCGTTGCCCTGTCCCAAATCCTCTGGAATCACGAATCCTTTGGGAAAAGGCGCTGGAAAAAAACATTCCAAACCCTCTGGAATCCTGAATCCCTCGGGAAGAGGCGGTTTTATTCCCGAGGGTTCTCCGGGATGAGGAAGGAGAACCCCGGGACGTCCCAAATCACAAATCTTCTGGAATCACGAATCCCTTGGGAAAAGAGGCTGGGAAAAACCGTCCCAAATCCTCTGGAATCCCGAATCCCTCTGGAATTCCCGTGGGGTCTCCGGGATGAGGAAGGAGAATCCCAGGACGTCGCTGCCCCATCCCAAATCCTCCTCTGGAATCACGAATCCCTCGGGAATTCCCGGGGGTGCTCCGGGATGAGGAAGGAGAATCCCAGGACGTCGCTGCCCCTGAGCAGCGCGGCCGCCTCCACCCCCAGGGGGGTCCGGAGCGAATCCACCTGGAGCGTGCGGAATTCCAGGTCGGCGGCT
>NW_020908977.1:0-320 GCF_003984885.1 Neopelma chrysocephalum | reverse complement strand
TGGTTCAGATTCCATGTTGGCATGTGCTGTTCCAAAAGAGAAGGAAACAAGAAAATCCAGACAGTGGCATCATCTGTCCTGTGCTTGAGAAAGTAGCTGGGCAAACCTCCTTTGCTCCATGCAGGAGCACCTCTGGGAACTACTTTACTGCAGCTTTGGCATCTCCTGGTCAAAGGAGATGCCATCTCCATCTGCTGGGTTGGACACACTGGAGCTACTGGATCTCTTTGACAGAGGCAGCCAACGTACTGTGTGTGGTTCTGCAGGAAGCAAGTGCTGTTTGTGGCACTGCCAAGCTGATCTCCAGCTGAGCATCCCAG
>NW_020908976.1:0-310 GCF_003984885.1 Neopelma chrysocephalum | reverse complement strand
GGGGGGTAAAAAGGTGATTCCCAGCTCTGGGATGGGCCGGGATCTTCTCTTGGACCATGGAGCTCCACACCCTAATCCTGGCCTTCCCAGGGGGAATTCCCTCCATTGGGAGGTCCCTGAGCTTGTTGTGCATCCCAGAGATCTTCCCCCTCCTGGGAGACCCTCCCTGAGCCAGCCCAGCCCTCCCCACACACCCCAAAGCCCAAATCTCACCCCAAACCTCATCAGTCCTCCCCCCAAAGCCCAAATCTCACCCCAAAGCTCACCAGCAAACCCCAAACCTCACCAACATCACCCCAAACCTGACCCC
>NW_020908975.1:0-837 GCF_003984885.1 Neopelma chrysocephalum | reverse complement strand
GGAGTTTTCTTCCAGAACTTTGTTACTATCTGCTTTGGATTTTTTGCGTGAGTCTCTTAATTACGACTGTTTCTCAGGAATTTGTTACTGAACTGGATGGACCATTTGCTAGTCTTGTGGCTGTTCTTAAATTTCCAAAAGTTGTGTATCTTTTGTTATTTTTTTCAAATTTTTCTGATGCTCTCAAAAAGGTTCTAAGTGATCAGCTGATGTGACAGTTATTTTTCTGACCGTAGTTTATGTTCATGTCTACTAAAAGAAAGACCGCCTAATTCTTTCGTTTTGTTGTACTTTGCATTTGGTAGTTATGCTTGTATTAATCCTTCTAAGCAAAGAACAAGGGATTTCCTACTGTCCTTGTCACCAACTCTGCACTGCTGCACACATGGTTTTAGCAAGTGTAATCCTCACCTCCTTACCCTTGTCTGGAATTGCTTCATAGCATTTGGTAAAATATCTTTGCTTCTGCTTTTGTTGCCTGCAGTGAGTGCAAGGGGTTTCTCTGACAAATGTTAGTTTAAATGCAGAATCGTGGAGTGTTTGGTTAGAAAACCCTTGTCTGTGTCCATCATTCAGCAGCCCTGTTTTTCCCTTTCAGGTTCCTCCCAGCATGACTCGTCAGAAACAAGTGAGGATTCTGAGGATGAGTTCTCCAATGCAGAAGGTCAGTTCGGTGGTTCATTGATTTCAGTCTGTTGGGCATTTTTATATCCAAAAAATGCTTTCCAGTGCCTGGGTTACTTGTCAGTGAATAAACAGCCTTATGTGCCAGTGTTGACTGCAGCTTGGATTGTGCCCTGCTTGGTAAAGAGATCTAGTGCAGAAGTTTTATAAAGC
>NW_020908974.1:0-331 GCF_003984885.1 Neopelma chrysocephalum | reverse complement strand
GCACACACACACGGGAAACTTGCTCTGTCACCAGCTTATCCTTAACACGGCTCTAAAGCCTGTGAGCAGCCAGCAGTGACATCTAGATTTCACTAAACAATCCAAGACTTTTGCAAATGCCTTTGACAGGACCAGGTTTGCAACCACTGATGCCCCATGGATTTCAGGTGGTGTGGACCTTATTAACCTGGCATTATTTTTTCTACAAAACACAAATGCTTTTGCAATCAAGCTGTGTTTAGGAACACAAGCTTTCCTCCCTGATGTCCACTTGCCTAGCTGGGCAATTTAGTTAGGATGTCTTTTCTTCTTCTAAAAGCAACTGTTCGAT
>NW_020908973.1:0-337 GCF_003984885.1 Neopelma chrysocephalum | reverse complement strand
AGACACTTCCAGGCACAAAGGAACAGGCAATGCAAGCATCCAGGAATGCTCGATTCTGCAGATAGTGGACACCCTGAGCATCGCTCTGCCCTAATTGCCCACGAACTGTCACGTCTCAACATCGACATAGCTGCTCTCAGTGAAGTTCGCCTCCATGAGGAAGGCAGCCTCAGAGAACATGGCGCCAATTACACACTCTTTTGGTCAGGTAAGCCCAGAATCAAAAGGCATCTCTCAGGAGTTGGCTTCATGATTAAAAACTCTATTGTTCCTAAACTCGAAAATCTGCCGACAGGTCATTCTGATCACATTATCTCCTTATGCCTTCCACTCCACA
>NW_020908972.1:0-406 GCF_003984885.1 Neopelma chrysocephalum | reverse complement strand
CATAAACTTCCCAGTTGTCACCCCTGAACATTTCCCTCCTCTCCCAGAGGTTCCCCGGTCCACCAAGAGCTCTCTCTCTGTTGCCACCGCTGAGTTCAGCTCCCAAGGGTGTGCAATGGCATCAGGAGTGAAAAGTCTTCAACTGTCAGCCTGGGAGCCAGGAGGGCGTGAGGGAGCAGGGCAAAGGGGTGCCAGGAATGGAAACAAGTCCCTGCTTGGGGCAGCAGCGAATCCCCTCCCAGCCGGACTCACCTTCCCAGGAGGTGGTTTTGCACCTTGAGGGCTGGGACAGTGATGCTGTTGATGAAGGTCTGTCCAGGTCTGAGGAGTTCCCCAGGGTGAATCAATCCACCCACGCTGTTGAGAGGGTCCCCTGGGACGCTGCCCTGAGGGGCAAAGGAGTCCA
>NW_020908971.1:0-673 GCF_003984885.1 Neopelma chrysocephalum | reverse complement strand
CTTCCATTTTTTCCCAAAATTTCCCTGGTTTTGCCCCAAATTTCTCCAATTTTTTGGCCCAAATTTCTCCCATTTTGCCCCAAATTTCTCCTAATTTTTACCCAAATTTCTCCAATTTTTTCCCAATTTTTCTCCCATTTTTCCCCAGTTTTCCCCCCTTTTTTCCCCAATTTTCACCCCTTTTTTGCCCCAAATTTCTCCAATTTTTCGGCCAAATTTCTCCCATTTTTACCCAAATTTAGACCCAAATTTTACCCATTTTAGCCCAGATTTCCCCCTTTTTCCCCCAAATTTCTCCCATTTTTTGCCCGAAATTTCACCCATTTTTTCCCTGAATTTCTCCCATTTTTCCCCAATTTTTCACCTCTTTTTTGCCCAAATTTTTCCCATTTTTGGCCCAAATTTCTCCCATTTTTTGCCCAAATTTTCCCCCAAATTTCCCCATTTTTGTCCCAATTTCTCTGTTTTTTCACCCCAAATTTCGCCCTTTTTCCCCCGAATTTCTCCCATTTTTCCCCAAAATTTCTCCCACTTTGCCCCAATTTCACCCATTTTTTGCCCAAATTTTGCCCAATTCCCCCAGTCCCTCCCAGTATAACCCAGTGACCCCCAAATCCCTCCCAGTCCCTCCCAGTATAAACCAGTGTCCTCCCAGCCCCTACCAATCCCCCCC
>NW_020908970.1:0-1770 GCF_003984885.1 Neopelma chrysocephalum | reverse complement strand
TTTCCCCAATTTCCCTCATTTTTCCCCAGTTTTCCCGTTTTACCCCAAATTCCCAATTTTGGCCCAATTTTCCCCCATTTCTTCCCCAATTTTTCCATTTTCGCCCAATTTTCCCCCATTTTTGCCCCAAATTCCTCATTTTTGCCCAATTTCCCCCCAAATTTCCCCATTTCTCCCCCGAGGGGCATCACCCACGACAGGGAGCCCAGAACCTTCTCCCCGAACGTCTGCGGGGGGCAAAAACCCCTCAGGGAAAACCCAAAAATCCACAATTCCAACCCAAAATCCCCCAGAATTCGCAGCTCCCAAAAATTCCCTCATTTTCCCCAATTTTCCCCCATTTTTACCCAATTTTTCCCATATTTTTACCCCAAATTTCCTATTTTTTTCCCCATTTTTTCCCCATATTTCACCCAATTTTTCCCCCCAATTTCCTAATTTTTTCCCAATTTTTCCTTATCTTTCTATTTTTTTGCCCAAATTTCCTGATTTTTTCCCCCATATTTTTCCCTATTTTTACCCCAAATTTCCTGATTTTTTCCCCATTTTTGCCCCATTTCCCCCCAATTTTTCCCATATTTTTGCCCTAAATTTCCTAATTTTTTCCCCATTTTTCCCCAATTTTTTAACCAAATTTTTCCCCATTTTACCCCAAATTTCCTGATTTTTCCCCCATATTTTGCCCCGATTTTTCCCCGTTTTCACCCAAATTTCCTGATTTTTCCCCATTTTTGCCCAATTTTTTAATCCAATTTTTCCCCATTTTATCCCAAATTTCCTGATTTTTCCCCCATTTTCCCCCAAATTTCCTGATTTTTTTACCCCCAATTTCCTGATTTTTTTCCCATTTCCTCCCAAATTTCCTGATTTTTTTACCCCAAATTTCCTGATTTTTTCCCCTAATTTTCCCCCATTTTCACCCCAATTTCCTGATTTTCCCCCATTTTTGCCCTAAATTTCCCTATTTTTCCCAAGTTTCCCGTTTTGCCATATTTTCCCCCATTTTGGCCCAATTTTCCCCCAGATTTCTCCACTTTTCCCCAAATTTTCAAATTTTCCCCCCAAATTCCCCGGTTTTGCCCAATTTTTCCCCATTTTCCCCCAAATTTCCCTATTTTCCCTCAAATTTCCCGTTTTACCCAATTTTTGTCGGTTTTGCCCCAAATTCCCCATTTTTGCCCAATTTTCCCCCATTTTTGTCCTATTTTCCACCAAATTTCCCAATTTTCCTCCAAATTTCCCCATTTTGCCCAAATTTCCCTATTTTTACCCCAAATTTCCCCCATTTTTGCCCAATTTTCTGATTTTTCTCCGTTTTCCTGATTTTTCCCCAAATTTGCCCCCAAATTTCCCCAATTTCACCCCGAATTTCCCCCAAATTCCATCCAAATTTTACCCGAATTTTCTCAAATTTTCCCCAATTTTTGCCCAAATTTCACCCAAATTTCCCCAAATTCTGCCTGAATTTGCCCTGAATTCCACCCAAATTTCCCCAAATTCGTCTTGAATTCACCCCAAATTTCACCCGAATTTTCTTGAATTTTCTCAAAATTTTCTCAAATTTAGCCCCAAATTTTCCCAAATTTTTCCTGATTTTTTCCCAAATTTGTTCAAAATCTGCCCAAATTTCTCCGAATTTCCCCAAATTTGCCTTGAATTTCACCGAATATGCCCCAAATTCCCCCCAAATTTCCCCAAATCTGCTCCAAATTTTCCTCAAAAATCACCCAAAATCCCCCAAAATTCACCCGAATTTTTTCGAATTTTCGC
>NW_020908969.1:0-854 GCF_003984885.1 Neopelma chrysocephalum | reverse complement strand
TGGAAAAGATGTCTAAGATCACCAAGTCTAACTGATAACTCAGTACCACCAGGTCCAGCAATAAACATGTCTCTAACTACCACAGCTACACATCTTTTAAATACCTTCAGGGATGGTGACCTCACCATTTCCCTGGATGGTCTGTTCTAGTGCTTGATAATACTTTCAGTGAAGAATTTTTTCCTAATATTCAATCTAAACCTCCCCTGGTGTAACTTGAGGCAATTGACTCATGCCCTATTTGTTGTTACCTGGGAGAAGAGGTCGACCCCTCCGTTGCAGAGAGCAATGAGTTCTGAGCCTCCTTTTCTCCAGGCTAAACCACATCAGCTCCTGCAGCCAGTTCTCATAAGACTTCTACTCCAGACCCATCACCAGCTTCGATGCCCTTCTCTGGGCATACTCCAGTCTTTCTTGTAGTGAGGGGCTGAAAACTGAACACAGGACTCAAGGTGCGGCCTCACCAGTTCTGAGTACAGGGGACAATCACTGCCCTTGTCCTGCTAGCCACAGTATTTCTGATACAAGCCAGGATGTCACTTTTCTTGGCCACCTGGGCACACTGCCAGCTCATGTTCAGTTGGCTGTTAATTGAGGAAAGGATTCTGAGGTTCTTTTTCTGCTGGGCAGCTTTCCAGTCACTCTTCGCCAAGTCTGTAGTGATACATGGGGTTGTTGTGACTCAAGTGCAGGACCAAGCACTTGGTCTTGGTAGAACCTCTTACAATTGACCTTGGCCCATCAATCCAACCAGTCCAGATTCCTCTGCAGGCTCTTCCTAGCCTGCAGCAGATCAACATGCCTGCCTGTAGCAATGGATGTTTGGAAAGAATCCTGCCAAAGGTGGACTGATG
>NW_020908968.1:0-410 GCF_003984885.1 Neopelma chrysocephalum | reverse complement strand
GCACAGGGCTGGGCTGTGTTCTCTGTGTTCTCTGGCCTCTCCTGCAGCCCCTGAGCTCTGACCGTGCTCACTTTTTGCCAGATCCAGGACGGGACCGGACACAAGCCCGTGCCCATGGACGCTTCCGCAGGGCAGCACAGGTACCTGCAGCCATCACCTCCTGGACTGGGCCTGCTGTCACTGCACAGCCTGGCACTGTTGTCAGAGCTCTCCAGGGCACAACCCTCTCTTCCCTGCTCTTCGTTCTCCTGCAGGCTTGTCTGACATCCCTAGCCATTCGGCGTAGAAAGACCAGAACGTGGCACCGCAGCCCAGGGCACAGGACCCGTATCCATGCACCAAGACCAGGAGGAGGCTGAAGAACAGGAGGTGCCAGGGCAGGAGGAAGCCCGGCCCCCTCCCACAGGGAC
>NW_020908967.1:0-315 GCF_003984885.1 Neopelma chrysocephalum | reverse complement strand
TGCCTGAGGGGCTGTGGGTCACAGGGACCAGCTGCCCTCTCCCCTCAACTGGGGGATGCCACATCACAGGTGGGACAGACGGACAGACACTCTGTGCTCAGGGAGCACCCAGGGAGTGTGTGCTGGGTTGAACGGGAGGGTTGAGACTGAGGATGTGGAGACGGAGCAGGGAGACATCAGCTTCTGAAGTTTACAGAGGTGGGGAACTGCAGTGACATTTGTGGGGTGGGGAAGGGGAGAGAAGCCGTTTGCCAAGCCCTTCACTTCTTGGAGCTCCACAGCCAAGTACCTTGTCATACTGTGAAGCCTGGAAGA
>NW_020908966.1:0-453 GCF_003984885.1 Neopelma chrysocephalum | reverse complement strand
ACCTGGGTTGCATCTGCACCACTGTCCCCAAAGCCATGCACAATTCCCTCTGGGACACCACAACCATCTCCTATGCAGGATGTGCTGCACAGCTCTTTTTCCTTTTCTTCTTCCTTGGAGCGGTGCTACGACCGCTACGTTGCCATCTGCAAACCCCTGCACTACGGGACCCTCCTGGGCAGCAGAGCTTGTGCCCACATGGCAGCAGCTGCCTGGGCTGCTGGCCTTCTCAATGCTCTGCTGCACACAGCCAATACATTTTCCCTGCCCCTGTGCCAGGGCAATGCCCTGGGACAGTTCTTCTGTGAAATCCCACACATCCTCAAGCTCTCCTGCTCAAACTCAGGCTACCTCAGGGAAATTGGGCTCATTGGGGTTAGTGTCTGTTTAGGTTTTGGTTGTTTTGTTTTCATAGTTTTCTCCTATGTGCAGATCTTCAGGGCTGTGCTGAGG
>NW_020908965.1:0-882 GCF_003984885.1 Neopelma chrysocephalum | reverse complement strand
GGCATCAGTGCCATGGGCTGGGAACCACGGCGGGGTTGGATCAAGGGCTGGACTTGATGATCTCGGAGGTCCCTTCCAACCCAGCTGGTTCTATGTGTTTCCAGGCTAATTCCAGGCTAATTCCACAGGCTGGGAATATCTCAGCACTCCTCACACACATGGCAGGGTGGAGGGGGGTCATTTTTATGGTTTTAGTTTGAGATGCAACAACGTGGAGAAAGAAAACAAATGTACTTCGCTCCCTCTTTTCCCCCACCAGGAGCTCATGGAAATTTAACAGTTAGTTTAATACTGGGAATGTGAATTTGGATTTGGCTCTTTCTGGTTTTATTTGGTTTGGGTTTGGTTTGTTTAATTGGAGGAGGGTTTTTGCTGTTTCAAGCTCAGCTGTGATTTTGCAGCAACAATAAATATATAAATAGCTAAATAAACACATAGACTCCAGGTGGCTCTGGCTCTATGATAAGTAATAACTATAACTATTTAAGACAAATAATGACTATATGGATTATAACTAATAACTACATAAGAATATATAAATTCTATATGAATTATAACTAATAACAATAACTATATAAGACAAATAATGACAATATGGATTATAACTGATAGCTATAACTACATAAGAATATGTGAATTACATATGAATTATAACTAATAATTACATAAGAATATATCAATTCTATATGAATTATAACTAATAGATATAAGTATATAAGATACATTATGACTATATTAATTATAACTAATAGCTACAACTACATAAGAATATATAAATTACATATGAATTATAACTAATAACTATAACTATATAAGATAAATAATGACTATATGGATTATAACTAATAACTATAACTAGATAAGAATATATGAATTACATAT
>NW_020908964.1:0-365 GCF_003984885.1 Neopelma chrysocephalum | reverse complement strand
ATTTCAATTAGTGATCAGAAACAAAACTAAAATAAATTACTTAAAACGATAGAAAAATGAGAAGCTACTGGCAGTTCTGGACTAGATGATCTTAAAGGTCCCTTCTAACCCAAACCATTCTATGATTCTGTGATTTTGGCATTTACAAGCAGAAAAAATGTAGAGTTGCTTCCTTGAAGGACAAGAAACTTAGATAGTAAAGGGAGTTGAAAAGTATTGTTGGAAAAATCATTTACCAGAATGTTAAAGATGTAGGGAACTACTTTTTGCTTTGCAAAAGAGAAATCCCAGCAGTCCTTTGCAGATCTACAAAGAGATATGTTGAAAACACCAGTAGTGAGATAAGTGCAGTATTCAATTCCTAC
>NW_020908963.1:0-1307 GCF_003984885.1 Neopelma chrysocephalum | reverse complement strand
CCCGTAGCCGGGGCCCCTGGCAGCTGGAGCACATCCCAAAAAAACCCCAGGGATCGTGCCCCAAAATCTCAGGAATTCAGCCCCAAAATCCCAGGAACTCAGCCCCAAAATCCCAGGAACTCAGCCCCAAAAACCCAAGAAACTCCTGTCTCCAAATCCTGAGATTTCCTCTCCTAAATCCCAAAGGTTTCCCTTCCCAAAATCCTGGGCTTTACTCCCCAAAATCTCAGGAATCCTGACCCAAAATCCCAGGGATCGTGCCCCAAAATCCCAGGAACTCAGCCCCCAAAATCCCAGGAACCCAATCCCAAAAACTCAGGAAGATCCCTCCCCTCAGTCCCATGGATTCTGCCCCTCAAAAGCCTGGGTTCCTCTCCTAAATCCCAGGAATCCTGCCCCAAAATCCCAGGAATTCAGCACCAAAATCCCAGGAATTCAACCCCAAAATCCCAAGAATCTCCCGTCTCCAAATCTTGAGAATTCCTCTCCTAAATCCCAGGGATCTCCTGTCCCCAACTCCCAAAGATTTCCCTCCCCAAAATCCCAGAGATGCTGCCCCAAAACCCCAAGGATTTCTCTTCCCAAAATCCTGGGGTTTACTCCCCGAAATCCCAGGAATCCTGACCCAAAATCCCAGGAACTCAGCCACAAAATCCCAGGAAGCTCCTGCCCCCAAATCCCAAAGATTTCCCTCCCTGAGGTCCCAGGGCTCCTTCTCCAAATTCTCAGGGTTTCTTTACCCCAACTTCCTAAAAATCTCCTGCCCCAATATCCCAGGAATTCACCCCCAAAATCCCAAGTCTCCTGCCCCAAATTCCCAGGGCTTCTTCCCCTAATTCCTGAGGTTTCTTAGCCCCAACTTCCCAGGTCTTTTTCCCCAAAATCCCAGCGTTTCTTTGCCCCAAACTCCCAGGTCTCCTTCCCCAAACTCCCAGGGCTTCTTCCCCTAATTCCTCAGGTTTCTTAGCCCCAACTTCCCAGGAATCTCCTGCCCCAAAACCCCAGGATTTCATCCCCAAAATCCCAGGAATTCATCCCCAAACCCCCACGATTCCTCTCCGACCCTCCCCAAAACCCGCAGAACTCCCCCCTCAAAAACCCCTTTATCCACCTCCAACTCCCCCCAAATTTCATCCCACTTTCTCCTGCCTCCCCAATCCCAATCCCACTTTCTCCCGTGGCATTCCCGGTGTTTTTTTACCTATCCCATCCCCTCGGTACTGCTCGGCGGTGGGTGTGGAGATGGCGTAGCCGTTGTTGCGGCAGAAGAACACGATGGGGCACTCGAGGGTGGCGGCGAAGTTGAA
>NW_020908962.1:0-321 GCF_003984885.1 Neopelma chrysocephalum | reverse complement strand
GAGGAAAAATTGGAATATGGAATTCCTGCTCTTCCCAATATTCCCAGATAGTCATGGAGTAAGGAAGGGGCTATTCCCAATATTCCCAGGTATTCATGGAATACGGAAGAGCTCATTTCCCTCTCCTGGCAAGTATTCCCAGGTATCCCAGTTATTCCCAATTATTCCCAGAGGAGCAGGAAGGGCTGAATTCCCAGTATTCCCAGTGACTCACGGAGTATGGGGAGTTGTATTCCCAGCACTCCCAGTACTCCCAGTATTCCCAATATTCCCATTACTCACGGAGTAGGGGGGGCTGTATTCCCGGTATTTCCTGGAATG
>NW_020908961.1:0-553 GCF_003984885.1 Neopelma chrysocephalum | reverse complement strand
CTTCTTTTAAAGAAATGCATATGTTCCAAAGCACAGTGCTACAGGAATACAGTTTCCCACAAAAAAGTTCATCCATGTACACAAAATGCAATGGATGCCCTCATTAAAAAGGCACAATCAAGGCATTTTTGAATTTTAAGCAGCCAGAAAGACAAAAGGACCTGTGTCTGTCAACAGGCAGCTCCCAAGAAAGTCACAAAATGTGCCAGGGACAACATCATCCAGTAGAGATAATTTTTTAATTATTAATTTTAATTTTTCCACTCAAGCCTGCCAATTTTGTGGTTTCTTTGACTATATGAGGAATGATTTGAAGTCTATCAGCCAGCAGTTTAATCTAAAAAAAAAACCAAAACCAATCAAATAAAAAACTGTACTGGCTTTACATATCATTTTGTGCAAAGCCAGACCTTGGATTGGGTGTTTTTAAAAAGCTAAAAAGTAAATGTTATTAGGAAGAACAACTTACCAGTCCTTCAACCAAGAGCAGCTATTTTGCTTACAGCGAGCAAATCAATTCCTCCACACATCTGTAGGGAAAATGGGATATTAA
>NW_020908960.1:0-311 GCF_003984885.1 Neopelma chrysocephalum | reverse complement strand
ATGGCTTGTTCTCCCAGGGAACAAGCACTAAGACAAGAGGAAAGGGCGTCAAGTTGCGCCAGGGGAGATTTCTAATGGATCTTAGGAAAAATATCTTCACCAAAAAGCTTATCAAGTTTGGAAACAGACTGCCCAGGGAACAGGCTAAGTCACCATCCTTGGAGGCACTTAAAGGGTCTGTCAATGTGTCATTTGGGAACATGGTTTATTGATGGAATACGCAATCTAAAGTTTACAGATGGACTAAAGATCTCCAAGGTCTTCTCCAACCTCTGTGTCTCAGAGATTTAACTTAAGCTCAACCAGTGTGG
>NW_020908959.1:0-894 GCF_003984885.1 Neopelma chrysocephalum | reverse complement strand
TAACGAGGCTCCAATTATGGCAGGGAGGACGTGGCAGGGAAAAAAAAACAGCTGCTCCTGTGTGAGGGACCCCCCTCCGCACAAACAAGATTTCATAAGGATTCTTATCAATTAAAATAGAAAATTTATCTCAGAGGAGCCTTTCGTGTCTCAGCTGTTCAAAGCAAACAGCACAGGAGTGGGTTTTTTTTGGTTTTTGTTTGTTTGTTTGTTTGTTTGTTTGTCTTTGTTTTTGGGTTTTTTGGGGATTTTTTTGTCTGTTTGATTGATTGTTTTTGGGTTTTTTTTGTTTGTTTGTTTGTTTTTGGTTTTTGTTTTTTGGTTTTTTGGTTTTTTTTGTTTGTTTTTTTTTTTGCTTTTTTAGGTTTTAAAGGGAAGGGAGTGCCAAGAAATGTTAATTCTTCCTTTGCACACCCTAATAAGGGGGAGTTCTGCAGAATTAAGGGAGGCTCCACTGATCACAGGGAGTGATGAAGGTGGAACATTTCAAACAATGCAGGTGTTTTATAGGGTGTTTTAAACATTTTACCTGTTTCTGTTGGTGGAGGTGCCTCGTTGCTTGCCAAGAGTGACAGAACAAAGGGGAATGGTTTGGGATTGACAGGGAATAAGTTTAGGTTGGATATTAAAAAGGAAGTCCTGGCTGGGAGGGGCTGGAATAGAATTCCCAGAGAAGCTGTGCCTGCCCCTGGATCCCTGGAAGTGTCCAAGGCCAGGTTGGAGCAACCCAGGCTGGTGGGAGGTGTCCCTGCCCATGGAATAGAGTTAGAACTAGATGACTTTTAAATTTCCTTCCAACCCATCCTGTGATTCCATGATTTCAAGCTGATCAAGAAATTAAACTCCCCCGTGGTTTTCTTGGGAAGGATTGGCCCAGTCCCACCTCCCCAGCTC
>NW_020908958.1:0-583 GCF_003984885.1 Neopelma chrysocephalum | reverse complement strand
GCTAAACTGAATTCAGACCAGAAACTTTTCTGAGAGCTTTTATTTCAGGCAGCAAAGAAGCACTGGCACAATCCTTTATCCCACACCACCCCTGGATTTCTCAAACCAGTATTCAGCCTCAGGGCTTTTACAAGTTTAGAAGCCCAAACTACCACCACCTGTGGGAACAAAAGCAGAGAAAAAGAAGAGAGGAGAGGGCAAGAAAGAAGAGTTTGTCCAAAGGCTTGGAAATACAAAGAGGACTTAAGAGCTCTAGTCCAGGCAAAGTGCTTTGCCTCCTCTTTTCCTTTCTTTCCTGGATCTCCTTGCTCTGTCCCCTCCCTCATCCAATTCCTTTCAAATGAGCCATCCCCTCTCTGGAATGTTTCCTTGCAGCCCCAGACCCGCTCCCCACACCCTGAGGGCCCCCAAACCTGCTCCCCACACCCCGGGACCCCAAAATCCACTCCCTAAACCCAGGGACCTCAAACCCGCTCCCCACACTATGAGGACCCCCAAACCTGCTCCCCACACGCCGGGACCCCCAGACCCGCGCCCCACACCCTGAGGACCCCCAGACCCCCTCCCCACACCCCGGGACCCC
>NW_020908957.1:0-1485 GCF_003984885.1 Neopelma chrysocephalum | reverse complement strand
GTGCCATTTTCCATAAAACACAAGGCTTTGTGAGCTACTGAGGATGAGGGGATGCAGTGCCGTGATCTGTTGGCAAAGTGGCAAAAGAAAATAAGCACGATGTGCGGTAGGAAGGCTGTAAAAAGGCTCACGCTGATAAGGCAGTTGCTGAAATTCTAAAGGCTTTGCAAGTGCCCTTTGAATCAAGTAACTGTGTTTGCTGAGTGTCCTCTGTCAGATGTGCCTGTTGTATGAAAGCAACCAAAGGTTTTCTCTCTCCCTCTCTTTTTCCAGAGATCTTTGCTGAAGTCATCAGAGAGACCTGTGCTCTGGTATCGACCAGCAGCCTGACAGACCTGCCACACTCCACCAGGCAGGGATTACAATGACTGAGACTGGAAGAAAATACACCTGAATTGTTTCTTCAGGATGTCAAATATCTTCCAGTTTTCTGTCATTTTGAAGCCTTAGGAACTTAGGAACTTAGTTCAGTTATTTTTTTTAATTGTTCAATAAAACACTTGCAAGAAAAAATACAAAGAGCTTAGTTATTTTTTTTGAACTTTTGCAAAAAGCACCTGCAAACAAAAATGTTTCAAAGAAAGCTGAAGTTTTCTGGTGCCCTTGGGAAAACTTTGCACTGTGTTTGTTTGGGTAGCGCTTTTCTGCCTTGAAAAAGAAGAGATGGAGAATGGCACCTGCCTTTAAAACAACAAAGTGCAGTGAATTGTCTGAATGGGCCAATGTATTGATGGTCTGTGAACATTTCTATTAAGAGTAACCGACAGGACAATAATCACACATATTGTTGACAAGAGATCTGCCTCCAGAGGTTATTACGTGACATTCCACAGTCTGCAGTAGTTGTGTGTCCAGAAAACATGCCAGAGGAATGTTTTCCAAGCTCTGGTGCACATCCACACCCTCAGCACTGGAACTGAGTTGCTGAGGTCTTGCTCAGTTTCAGCCTTGGAAGCCTCAGGCTGGGGTGGCCAATGACAAGGGGTGTTTGGAAACAGCTCTGCCTGTCTCCTGTGCTGGAGGGATGTCACTCATGGGCTCCTTCTCAGCCACTCTACAGGGTGGATCCAGATACTTAGAAACCTGTCAAGGGAACACAGAAGGCAATAATCAGCTGTTTGCAAGCATTTTTCCCTTGTCACAGTAACTGTGAAGGCAGCATCCCCAGCATTTGTGCGTTCAGTAAGATGGCACCCTTCTCTACCCAAGGATTTGCTGTAGTGTGACAGCAGCATCTGCCGTCCTCATATGTAAAAGTGTGCCTTAGTCCTCTGGTCCTCTCACATCCCTTGCCCTATCTCTGATGGACCTGTGGGAGCGGTGAAGAGAAGGATGGTATCCCAAAACAAGTGTGTTTACAAGAAAGAATTCTCTCCCTTTTCCACATAATTTCATGATGTAGGAACAGGTCTGGACATGTGCAGCAGTCCCCCTTTCTAAACTACCTGTTCATGGGTTTGAGGCTCATGAAAAGGGACAGTAAAT
>NW_020908956.1:0-336 GCF_003984885.1 Neopelma chrysocephalum | reverse complement strand
CTACCAATGGAATGCTTGGAACAGCCTCCCAAATGTTCTCTACCCACCCCTTGGCAATGGCTCAGAATGGCAGCAGCTCCAGTGCCAGCTCAGTCCCTGCACGAGTCCTTGTCCCAGCCCTGCCACACGGACGCACACGGGAGACAGCCACGGGCACACAGGCCTTGCTTGCACAATTCCTCACCCAGAGCTGAGGGAAAGCCACGCAAAATTAAGAAATAACCCGTGCTGAGAGCACTCATCGCTCCAGTCCATCAGCAGCTGGAGGCAGTTTGGTAAGGAACACACCCAAATTCTAACCCTACCTCTAAATTTCTAACAGGTTCTCTCAGAAAG
>NW_020908955.1:0-348 GCF_003984885.1 Neopelma chrysocephalum | reverse complement strand
TCTGTGCAAGGGCAATCTGACATTTAGTCCCTTCTCCAGGTTCCTCTTGTCCCGCTGAGGCATCAGTATTGAACGAACTCAGCAGCAGGGCAATGAACAAGTTGAGCACCTTGAAATAATTAAAGTAAGTTGGAGACACCACTGCTAACAGAAAAGACACTTCAGAAACCCTCAGTCTTGCTTTCCTCAACATTACCATGAAATTATTTACTATTGTATTGCAATATTGTTATAGTATGATCTGGCCCCTTCTGGAAGGAATGGCAGAAGAAAAAAAAGGAAGGAAGTGAGGGTTTGGGTGTATCAAATATATTTTCACCTGCTCTGATGTCCATAACGTATGAGGAG
>NW_020908954.1:0-530 GCF_003984885.1 Neopelma chrysocephalum | reverse complement strand
GGGCACAGAGGGCCCTGCCCCACCTGACACGGCGGGTGCCAGCTCCCTGGCAGTGCAGTTGGGGAGGTGGATGATGGCAGAGGCGGCTTCATAAATCACCATCTCGTGCTTGTTCCTCAGGCAGCTCTCGATGAAGTCGAACAGGGGACTCTCGTGGCTGCAAAAAGAACCGTTTGGGCTGGAAAAACAGCTCTCCAGAATCATAGAATCAGACAGGTTGGAAAAGCCCTCTGAGATCATCCAGTCCAACCCTTGATCCAACCTCGCCGTGGTTCCCAGCCCATGGCACTGATGCCACATCCAGTCTGTCCTTAAACACCTCCAGGGATGGAGAATCCACCCCCTCCCTGGGCAGCCCATTCCAATGGCTGAGCACTCTCCATGGAAAACATTCCTTCCTGATGTCCAACCTAAACCTCCCCTGGCACAGCTTGAGGCCGAGCCCTCTTGTCCTACTGCTGGTTCCCTGGAGCAGAGCCCGACCCCCCCCCCGGCTCCCCCCTCCTGTCAGGGAGTTGCAGAGAGTGAGG
>NW_020908953.1:0-1337 GCF_003984885.1 Neopelma chrysocephalum | reverse complement strand
TACTGATTCTGGGAGGGAAGACACAGAACCAGCATTCCCAGAAGTAGTTGAAGGACAACTGAATGCGATTTCTTCTAGAACCTGGGAGAACACACTTGGGGGTGTGTAGCTACAAGGAAATTGTAACAACACACTACCTAAAGTACGCTGCTGAGGCAGATGCAATGCTCGAGTCCAGATCTGCTCTTTCCAGTATAGGACATGAAAGAAATTCCCATTTAAATTCAATTAAGAATTGAAAATGCTGCACCAGGTGTTGATATCTCTGGTCCCATAGCAGACAGTGGTCCATTAGACCAACAGATACAAATGCACTGAGGGGACCTTCAGTTTCTAAAGTACCACTCTCAGCAGGATCAGGGATACAAAAACACAGCTTCAAATTCAACTTTTGCTTTTAAATGGAAGTGGAAATTACTTATTTCTCTCCTCTTGAGAGGAAGTGAACTCAGTGTGCATAGCTAGCACTGCTTTGAGGTCAGTCTAACTGGCTTAAGGCTGACTTTGGGTACTGCAAAAATGACACAGCAGCTTTTCAACTCAAAACCCAAGGAATTCCACAGAGACTGATCAAATTTACTGAACAAATGACGTGCAAAGCAATAGAAAGGGGTGAACAAGAAGTCATTAAATGAAGCAGACACTGGGCATTACTAAAGTAAAATTTGCTATTAAAATTTCTTAAGATAAGCCACTCACCGAATATTTCCTGTGAGCACCTGGATCTGAAAAAATAAAGAGTAAACTAACTGCTTAGCTTGGTGTTAGGATGCATTTAGTGGATTCTTCCACATGGCAATAAAGATGTGTTCATTTCTTCATCTTGAATAAGAAAAAAATGAGAAAGCAGCTCGGAGCAACACCTTAGGAAACAGGAGAGACAAAACTCTCTTTTCTGTGCTGTACAATACCTTGCCAAAAGCTACAGCTATCACCTACTCAGTTTTCATAATGAGTAAATACTTCAATAATTATCTCAATAGTTATCCGTCTCAATGATTATCAGCAGACCTAACAGATTTTAGTCCTTTATAGAATCAAAATTGGACATTTTAAAGGACTACTGCTGTTTCTAAAATACATGGTCATTTCTCCCACCTAACACTTTGTCCCCCATTCTCCACTTCCCACTCCTAACCCGAACCCAAGAAACCTTTTGGTTTGGATTATTTGGATAAATATCTACCACTGGGTTGTTTTGAGGGTTCTTTTGGGGGGACTATTCTTTGATTTGGTTTGGTTTTTAACAAATGTAATATACAAAGGTATTTACAATATCAAAATAGTAACATATTATATAATACAATATGCTATAATATGATCACTCGTTACTTCCA
>NW_020908952.1:0-606 GCF_003984885.1 Neopelma chrysocephalum | reverse complement strand
GCAGGACCCGGGGGCCCAGGGCACTCCTCGTGCTCCCGGTGAAGTGGGGGCAGGGAGCAGGATGACCCAGCCTGGCAGAGCATCCTTCCATGGGGATGTGCCACCCCGGATGAGCCCCCCATTCCTTCCGGAAGCGCCACTTTGGATGATCCCAGTTTTCTGGGGGTGTTTTGGCCCTTTGGGGGTGTGCCAGCCTGGCAGAGCCCCACTCCTTGGTGATGCCAACCCCCGGGAATACCCTTCCCTTGGGATATCGTCCCCTGGGGATGTGCCACCCTATCCAAGCCCCTTTCCCTGGTGATGCCACCCTGACTGTATGCCATTCCTTGGAGATATTCCCCCCTTCCTGACCACCCTTCCCTGGGGATGCTGTCCCTCGGGAACGTGCCACCCTGGCCTTGCCAAGCCCTGGGGACATCCCACCCTTCCCAAACTTCCCTCTGTGTCTGCACACCAACCCCTGGGGATGTGGGGATTCCCAAACCCTCTTCCCTGTCCACCTGCCGATCCCTGGGGACATCCCACCCTTCCTGACCCCCCTCCTTTCCCGCTCCAGCGCTTCCAGGAGGTGGAAGAAGCCCATCTCCGCCACATGAAGGGTCTCAT
>NW_020908951.1:0-449 GCF_003984885.1 Neopelma chrysocephalum | reverse complement strand
TCATCACAGAGCTGAGCCCATCCTGATGAAAGTTCTGAGGAGGTTAGGAGGAACTGGGACAAAAGGGACAAGATAACTGGGGGAGGAAAAAGGGACTTGGCCAAGAGACAGGAAAGATTTTGATGAGGTAAAAACAGGTTCAAGGACTGCTGAGGGTGCTGAAACATTGACTGTGAAAACATTCCTGATGGACCTTTATGCACTTTGTAACCTCAAGCCCCAACGCTACCCAGTAGTGCTGCCCCTCCCATGAAAAGGAATCCACGGCTCTAATTCCAAGCCAGAAAAAGCCCAAACCCAGAACTCTCATTTGTACTCCAATGCCCACCCCATTCCCAAACCTGTATTACCAGTAGGAAAAGCCAAGCTTTAATCCTAACCCAGACCAAAAAGCTCTTCCCCTAATCATGAACCAGACACTGCCAGCAGAACAACAAACCTCCCAAAGT
>NW_020908950.1:0-585 GCF_003984885.1 Neopelma chrysocephalum | reverse complement strand
AAACTCTTGTTGAGCACTCAGACTTGAACTGAAATGGTGCAATTATTTTTTTCACTTGATGTACAAGATTCTTTGATTTTCAAGTGGATGATAGTGTCAACTAATGGGTCAAATTCTGGCAATTTTGCTTAGATTAAGAGTAATTCTGTATCTTAATGATGTTACCAGTGGAGTTTTAGGGTTTTGATCACGGATCAACTTTTATGACACCACGCCTGCTGGCAACACATGGGATCCACCTATCTCAAAGAGGAAAAAGGATCTTAGCTCAGGGGTTGACAGGGCTTGTTGAGAGAATTTTAAACTAGATTCTCTGCATCACTCTGCAACTCCCTGACAGGAGGGTGTAGCCAGGAGGGGGTTGGTCTCTTCTGCCAGGCAGCGGATCAGTAAGACAAGAGGGCTCGGTCTTAAGCTCTACCAGGGGAGGTTTAGGTTACATATTAGGAAGAAATTCTTTACAGAGAGGGTAATCAGGCATTGGAATGGGTTGCCCAGGGAAGTGGTGGATTCTCTGTCCCTGGAGGTTTTTAAGGTAAGACTGGATGTAGCATCAGTGCCATGGTCTGGTAACCACGGCGGGGT
>NW_020908949.1:0-480 GCF_003984885.1 Neopelma chrysocephalum | reverse complement strand
TTAACACAGTTCTGGTTCATAAGCAAACTCCAGCATGCCTGGATTATACATTTCTCACTGGAGCTTTCAGGAAAACCCCACACAGCTGAAGCCATTTTTCAACAACACCCTCAGGCAGCCAGAAACCAAAGCCTGTGGCTACGGGAAAAGCAAAGGACACTTTCCCACCTCTCTCTCATATAAATCAGAGTTTTGTTTTTCTCCTAATTTGGTCTAGCTAGTAGCTTGGGAACAAACCTGTATCTTGGAGGAGCAAGTGGAGGAGAAGGTGGCTGTACAAGAACCTGTTTTGTTCACAAAAACAAAGAGGAGAGGGGAAGGAAAGGTTAGCTCAAGGAACTCAGAACAATGCAACAAGTTGAGATGATACAACATTGAAAACTGACCTGGTTGTCATCACTCTCCTCACTGTCACTGAGCTGCAGGACATTCGGGAGCCAACTGAAACTACAACCAGAACATAAATATCAGCCAAGGCAG
>NW_020908948.1:0-896 GCF_003984885.1 Neopelma chrysocephalum | reverse complement strand
TCACTGCAGTCCCTTGTAAATAGTCTCTCCTATCCAAGCCTTCTTGGGCCTCCCTGTTGTGTTGCCAAATTTGCAAGCTGATGTTGTGCCAGGTGGCACCAGCCAAGGCCTGACCCGGGTGCAGGACCTTGCACTTGAGGTCTGAGCTGGCTGACTTTGTTCAGCCTGGGGGAGACTGAGCTGAGCTCTCCTGAGGGGCTGCAGCTTCCTGCCAAGGGGCAGCAGCGATTTCTGCTCTGTGGGAGCAGGGACAGGAGCCCAGGGAATGGCTGGAGCTGTGTCGGGGGAGGCTTAGGTCGGATCTTAGGAAAAGCTTCTTCCCCCAGAGGGTGCTCGGCCACTGGAACAGGCTCCCCAGGGCAGTGGTCTTGGCCCCAAGGCTGCCAGAGCTCAAGGAGCATTTGGACAACGCTCTCAGGCACGTGCTGGGCTTGCTGGGCTGTCCTGTGCAAGGCCAGGAGTTGGACTGGATGATCCTTGTGGGTCCCTTCCAGCTCAGCAGCTTCTGTCATTCCAACTCTTTGGTTAACCCTTCCTCTCCCCAGGAAGAGCTGGCAAAGCTGTTGGGGCTGGGGCAGAACAGGGGAAGCGCCAGCATTGTTGCTGTCTCTATGACACAACAATGGGAGCCCCAACATTCCGTCCCTGGAGACGCTCCAAGAGGAGCATCCACACCTGGGTCCAGTCAACAGAACTGAGCGGCCACCAAAGCTGACTGACCATGGCCCTGTCAGCTCTCTGGCAGCGCTGGGTGAGCTGGAGCTCGGCCATAGCCCGGCTCCTGCAGCCGTTCGTCTCTCCCGGAACCTCCTGCCCCACAGGTGAGGACAGATCCTGAGCCCAAAAGGTCCGGGACGCACGGCGGGGACATTCACAGCCCTTGCTCCCCTGCCCCT
>NW_020908947.1:0-397 GCF_003984885.1 Neopelma chrysocephalum | reverse complement strand
TCTTTATTTACTCCCTGAGTTTCTAGTGCAAAACATGTTTTAATGTTCTTTTCTTATAAGTCTTATTCAGGTGCTGTTTCTTACAAAATAAACCAACCAAATCCTGTTCCCCCCTCACCCCTTTTTATTGAACAATGTTAGCGTGGATCTTGCAGGTACAATAGGGATGGTTTAAAAACACATGAAGTCAACTTATGTTTCTTTGCTGGTTGAAAATATTAATACATCAGTGTTGAGCTTGCATAATATCCTCTACAGTCCTCTGAATGTGTCAGGTTATTATTATTTTCCCTGAACACTGAGGTTTATTTATTTTGAATTATTTGTGAAACATGGTTGCAGTTTGTGCTTCTTTCCTGGTGTTTAGTCAAAAGGCAGATCATGCTGCTGTGTCAGG
>NW_020908946.1:0-817 GCF_003984885.1 Neopelma chrysocephalum | reverse complement strand
TCAGCCTTGGCATGAGATCCAGGCTGTGCTTAAGATCTCTGGGAAGAACTCTGTGGTAGAGGAGATTTCCTGCTGCAAAACTGCAGCTTACTTATACTGCTAAAAAAAAGAAGAATATATAAAATTGGGGAAAATGGGTCAAGTGAAATGTAGCTGTAGGTTATTATTTAAAATTACTACCTACAATCACATTAACCTATTTGAGACCAATTTCAATTTTACCCAGAAAAGGACACAATTTGGATGAAATATGCCATTTTTCTATAATCTCAAGGATATTCATGCTTGGGTTTTTTTTTCTTTTGGTTTTTCTTTTCATTCTGTGTAAATCAACTGGACTTTTCAGTACTGTAATTAAAGTCAACCTTATTTATGTGACAGGTTCTTCTGTTGAAGGAACTCTACAATAAAATGACACTGAGATTCCTGGTGAAAACCTACAGAAGACTTTTGGAAAATTGCACTGTGAATTTTCTCTTTAGAACCATTTTCCAGATACATGTAAGTACTAGGAATTGGATCCATTTTTATGTTACTTTACTCCTGTGATTTGCACTGCTTTTCTGAAAAGCTGACTTTTTAATATTTTTTATTTTTGACAACTCCTGCCCCTACAGTTTTCAGAATAAAATGGCATTTTCATTAACTGTCAGTGAAGGCAAATGTCTGTGAATTGTTTGTTGGTTGGGATTTTTTGTCATGCCGTTCTGTATTTCCTGCACTTGAAGCCTCTGGATTCTGGAAGTGAGCCTGGTCATCATAAAGCACTTGAGTGAAGGGACAGGGTTTGAAGGTTTGAGCCACTTTGCAGAGCTGA
>NW_020908945.1:0-434 GCF_003984885.1 Neopelma chrysocephalum | reverse complement strand
TTTTGGATCAGGGTGTGCAGGTGCTGTGTGAAGTAACTGCATTAGAGTCTCCCGATTTCTTTTGGGGTTGGGGTGGAGCTTTGCACCAGAAAAGCATCTATCACAATGGGGCAGATGCCAGGCTCGACCTTTCAGAACATCAAAGCCCAACAGGTTTTCATTGTGATCTGTAATTGCAAAGTGAGTGGCCGACATCAACCTCTTGCTTTGGGGCCCTAAATGAATCTGAGCAGCTTGGCAGGTCCTGTGGCTTGTTTTCCTGCAGTGACTGTAACGCTTTGCCGTGCGAGTTGTAATCTCGGCTTCTGGGCATTTTGCTGCCTCAATAATGCTGAGTCCTGAGGTTGGGAAGTGCCGAGTTCCCCTGTTCCAGCGGGGTGTGTGGGCGGGGCCCCGTCAGGGTTCTGTGATTGTGACATCGAGGTGTATGATTC
>NW_020908944.1:0-409 GCF_003984885.1 Neopelma chrysocephalum | reverse complement strand
ACCTTTGAAGAATAATCACCTAAGTATTAATCCATGATTTTCTTTCTACTGAAATTATAGTTACATTTATGAAAAGCAAAGAGGCATTTTTGTTCAATTGGAAATATATGTGTAAAATACAAGAAAGCCAAAGGTTTCCTGTTTGAAATGTCATTCTGAGGTTTTAACCAACTGAACTTTCAGGTATACATTAAATATTGGCACCAAATTTACCTTGTAGTAAAAGCTTTTGGTTAGAAATTAGACTTATATATTAGTGTGTTTCATTCCTGAATTTCTATTTTTTATTATTCCCAGGCTATGGTGTATGTTCATGATACCTTTTACAGACAAAATCTGAAAGGCAAATATACTATCTCTTCTATACAAGATCAGAGCCCAAAATGCATTCAGTATCACACTATGCCAT
>NW_020908943.1:0-492 GCF_003984885.1 Neopelma chrysocephalum | reverse complement strand
GCAGGAGTTTTTGGATCAGGGTGTGCAGGTGCTGTGTGAAGTAACTGATTAGAGTCTCCCGATTTCTTTTGGGGTTGGGGTGGAGCTTTGCACCAGAAAAGCAGCTATCACAATGGGGCAGATGCCAGGCTCGACCTTTCAGAACATCAAAGCCCAACAGGTTTTCATTGTGATCTGTAATTGCAAAGTGAGTGGCCGACATCAACCTCTTGCTTTGGGGCCCTAAATGAATCTGAGCAGCTTGGCAGGTCCTGTGGCTTGTTTTCCTGCAGTGACTGTAACGCTTTGCCGTGGGAGTTGTAATCTCGGCTTCTGGGCATTTTGCTGCCTCAATAATGCTGAGTCCTGAGGTTGGGAAGTGCCGAGTTCCCCTGTTCCAGTGGGGTGTGTGGGCGGGGCCCCGTCAGGGTTCTGTGATTGTGACATCGAGGTGTATGATTCTATGGTTCTATGGTTCCATGAATCCAGTCTCTTTTGTGAGTGTACATCAAG
>NW_020908942.1:0-608 GCF_003984885.1 Neopelma chrysocephalum | reverse complement strand
TGATTTCTTAGTCTAACTCTGGGTGTGAAAATAACACATGAAAATTGAGATGATTGGTTTTCGATAAACGCAACATTCCTTTCTTCTAATAGCTCCCAGCAAGATCAAGGACTGAGATGAATGAAAGTAATATTTTCTTTCCTTTTTCTACATTACCATTTAACTGAAGACAGGAAACTCCCAGTGGGATCACCTGTCAGACTTGGAAGGGGCGCTCATGTCTTTGAACCTCATTTCCCAGGAAAAAGCCTGTCCCTGCAGGCTGAGGTTAAGAGATGTGCACTCTCCTCAGATGCTCAGCTGGAGATCAGCTTGGCAGTGCCACAAACAGCACATGCTTCCTGCAGAACCGCACACAGTACATTGGCTGCCTCTGTCAAAGAGATCCAGTAGCTCCAGTGTGTCCAACCCAGCAGATGGAGATGGCATCTCCTTTGCCCAGGAGATGTCAAAGCTGCAGTAAAGCAGTTCCCAGCCTGCCTTCCCCACGTGGCAGCCAGAGATGCTCCTGTATGGGGCAAAGGAGTTTTGCCCAGCTGCTTTCTCAAGCACAGGACAGACGATGGCACTGTCTGGATTTTCTCGTTTCCTTCTCTTTTGGAACAGCA
>NW_020908941.1:0-435 GCF_003984885.1 Neopelma chrysocephalum | reverse complement strand
CAGAGGCAGAGAGAGCCTGACAGTTGAGCTGCTCTTTGGGGTGCAAGAAGGTAATTCAGACATCTCCGTGAGTAGCCAGCCTACACAGGCCCTCTTCACCCCAAGCACAATGTGGCCTGAGACCTGCGCCATGGCAGAGATGAAGTTCTTCAGCCACATTGCCAATCAGGCTCCACATGAGAGCTGGCACCTCAAGTGCCTGCAGCTCTTGGCCCATACTCTGGTGGGCATAGGCTTCTCCACTTATACCCTGAAGACCATTGTGATGCACCTCCTGAACACCAGACCCGTGTCACGGTGGGGCAGGAGGCAAGTCCTGCGGCGGCTGGGGGATACCATGCAGTACCTGCACGGCTCCCTGGAGGAGAAAAACCTTGACCACTTTATGGTGGGCAACCAGACATTTCCTCAGGAGATTTTCTTGCCCCCAGATGT
>NW_020908940.1:0-493 GCF_003984885.1 Neopelma chrysocephalum | reverse complement strand
ATCAGAAATCTCAGACATTAAGGTATGTTTGGCAAGTATCATTACTATAGAAAAGAATAAACTGCTGTATCTTCCCTTTCTCTCTCCTTTTCTCTCTTCAGTCTCAGTGGCCTTTGTGTCTCATTGTCTCAGAATTTGGCAGGTATTTACATTTTCCACACCTTACAGCACAAGGATGTCCCCTTTGACATGGTAGCCAAGCTAATGTTTGCTTGGGAACAAGCTTTTTGAAGGAAAAATATTTTAATTATGCAAAGGGTTTCAAGAATTCAGATATAAACTTTCAGATTTTAAAAATTCCATTTCAGATCTTTTTCAAAACTACAGAGAAAAATCCCACAGAGTAATTTTTAACTGTAAATAGAACCAGCAAAAAAAGCAAAAGCACTTTTAAGGCCATCATGTTTAAGAAAGATCATCTCTGGTTTTGGCCCCAGCTAAAGACAGGGAACAAAGCAGTGATTTGATTCCCTCTACATTTCAGCCTCAGCAA
>NW_020908939.1:0-1739 GCF_003984885.1 Neopelma chrysocephalum | reverse complement strand
GGACACCTTTCAGGAAGGGTTGTGGCCTTGGCTGTGCTGAGTGTTGACCCGGGCAATGCAGCTTGGGATTGCAGTGGCACTGTCAGGGCTCTGCAGAGCTCCTGGGAGTTCCTGCATTTGTCCCCAGCAATGCCAGAGAACTGCAGAGGTTGCAGTCAATCCCTTGTGCTCTTTGTGACCCCGACTGGCTCTGCTGAATGGGAGCAGGCCTGTAGTTCCCAGGCTGTTCCTGCATCCAGGGTCGGGCCTGCAGTGACGTTTCTGCAGCATTCAATTGGCGCAGTGGCAGGATGGCCATGGATCCATTCCTGCAGAAACACAATGGTGCTCCATCCCAGGCAGGGATAGAATGGGTCCAGAAATTTTGGAAGGATAAGAACCAGGGAGTTTTGGCACTGTGGAACCCCATGGAACCAAAGGAACCCTGGGACATGGCAGAACCTCATGGAATAAAGGGAACATTGTGACCCTGCAGCACCTCATGGAACCAAAGGGAGTCTGGGACGTGGCAGGGCCTGATGGAAACAAAGGAACCTCCTGGGAACAAAGGGACCCCGGGACACTGCCAAAACTCAGGGAGACAAGGGAATCCCAGGACACTGTGGAATCTCATGGAATCCAGGAGCCATTGGAATACACTGGGGCCTCCTGGAACCAAAGGGAACATGGGACATTGCGGAACCACATGGAATCAAAAGGACTTTGTGGAACATCAGGGAATCAAGGGGCCAGTGTGACATCCCAGAACCTTCTGGAACCAAAGGGAACCAATGGGACATTGCAGAATCTCATGGAATCAAGGGTCCATTGTGACACTGTGGAACCTCACAGAATCCAGGGGCCATTATGATTCTGCAAGGCCTTCTGGAGTCAAAGGGACCATTGTGACAGTGGGGAACCTCATGGAATCAAGGGTCCATTGTGACCCTGGGGGAAATGATGGAATCAGTGGGCCATTGTCACACTGCAGGGCCTTCTGGAGCCCAAGAACACTGGAAACAGTGCAACCTCATGGAATCAAGGAGCCATTGTCCCACTGTGGAGCCTTAAGGAATAAGGGATCCAATCTTTGCCTCAGATTTTGTCAACACATTAAATTTAAGAAATTACAGAAGTGTGATTGAGCCACTTTTGTCCCACAGGTTTTAATGATTGGACAAATGAGAATATTTCTATAAAATGAATCATTTATTCTTACAAATGATCAGACAAAAGATCTTAATCAGAATTATTTACTACACAATACAAAGGCTAAAACTACAAGTAGTACAGTATAAGATAGGATAGTGTACTGTGTTGAAGCAATTATTTAAACAATTATATTAAAGCTAGCAAAAAGAAATAATTATTACGTAGAGATCTGATGTAACTCAGCCAGACCAACAGTCGTGGGGAGATTTCTTTTGCTCAGCCTTGAGAAGTGTCCTTGGAGGGCATCCCCAGCCAAGGCAGGAATCTCCACACATCTACCCCAAGAAGGGCTGTGTTAGAAGAACCTGCCTGGATGAAAGGGGAATGGACTTCTATAGGATGAAGGGATTGACTGCTCCTCACAAATGGACAGGCCAGTTACCAGCTTCTCTGCCCCATCCAACTTCAAAAAGCAGGATGTGTGTTTGCAGTTGGGTGAACCAGGCTGGTTTGAGCATCATTCAACACCAAAACCATTCCCATGGTGCCACCGGTAACTCGCAGATCTCACAGACAGCTTGCATGAGAGCTGGCACTGTTGGCATTCT
>NW_020908938.1:0-425 GCF_003984885.1 Neopelma chrysocephalum | reverse complement strand
CTTTTGCTCTCACCCCCTTTTCTCTCCCCACAGAGCTCCTGAGCCACTGGCGGCCGCAGCCCCTCCCCGTGGCCTCGGGCCCAGACAGGACCCCGCAGTCCCTCCCCACGCTGCGTTTAGGGGGTCGTGTGTCCCCTGCGTCCCTGCTTTTATTCTGACCCCAGCCGGCTGCTCCCAGTGTTCCCAGTAAAGCTTCCCAGTTCTCCCCAGTCCCTGTTATTGGGGGGCAGTGAGGGCAGGGGGGAGGGGATCCCTGTCATAGCTTTACTTGTTCTAGAAAACCAAGCAGGAATTTTTCTTTCCCCTGCCCCACTGGAAAAGAAAGATGTTGAATGGGGGAGGTGCTTTGCCTTGGGTGACTCACACACACAAAAGAACTGGCCCAGCCCACATTGCAGGTTGGGAGCCCTCAGAAGACTGGGGGG
>NW_020908937.1:0-1026 GCF_003984885.1 Neopelma chrysocephalum | reverse complement strand
ACACAGCTTCAAATTCAACTTTTGCTTTTAAATGAAAGTGGAAATTATTTTTCTCCTCTTGAGAGGAAGTGAACACAGTGTGCACAGCTAGTCCTGCTTTGAGGTCAGTCTAACTGGCTTAAGGCTGACTTTGGGTACTGCAAAAATGACACAGCAGCTTTTCAAGTCAAAACCCAAGGAATTCCACAGAGACTGATCAAATTCACTGAAGAGATGACGTGTAAAGCAATAGAAAGGGGTGAACAACAAGTCATTAACTGAAGCAGACACTGGGTACTACTAAAGTACAATTTGCTAATAAAATTTCTTAAGATAAGCCACTCACTGAATATTTCCTGTGAGCACCTGGATCTGAAAAAATAAAGAGTAAACTAACTGCTTAGTTTGGTGTTAGGATGCATTTAGTGGATTATTCCTCATGGGAATAAAGATGTGTTCATTTCTTCATCTGGAGTAAGAAAAAAATGAGAAAGCAGCTCAGAGCAACACCTTAGGAAACAGGACAGACAAAACTCTCTTTTCTGTGCTGTACAATACCTTGCCAAAAACTACAGCTATCACCTACTCAGTTTTCATAAAGAGTAAATATTTCTGCTCAATAATTATCTCAATAGTTATCTGTCTCAATGATTATCAACAGACCTAACAGATTTTAGTCCTTTATAGAATCAAACTTGGACATTTTAAAGGACTACCGTTGTTTATAAAATACATGGCTGTTTTTTCCACCTAACACTTTGCCCCCCGTTCTCCACTTCCCACTCCTAACCTGAAGCCAAGAAAACTTTTGGTTTGGATTATTTGGATAAATATCTACCACTGGGTTGTTTTGGGGGTTCTTTTGGAGGGACTGGTTTTTGATTTGGTTTGGTTTTTAACAAATGTAATATACAAAGGTATTTACAATATCAAAATAGTAATATATTATATAATATTATATGCTATAATATAATCAATTGTTACTTCCAAAATCAAAAACGTGTGCAACAGGCTGGACTGTGCATTACCTAAACATCTTGAAAAAAA
>NW_020908936.1:0-486 GCF_003984885.1 Neopelma chrysocephalum | reverse complement strand
CTAAAAATTCCTGTGCTAGGTGGGATAAAAAAGCTTTAATGTAAACATTGCATAACTTTTCTGCCATTTCGGGATGGACGAGGAGGATGGAAGAATAAAACTTCTATTTTTAGTGACACAGTCAGATTGTCTTTATTAACAGCCAACAATAGTAAAAGAGTTTAAAACTGTGTCAGGACAGATTTTAGGCATCGGCAGTTCTCCACAATTCCTTTAGTTCCATGAGGCTCTGCAGTATCACAACTGGCCCTTGACTCCATGAGGTTCCAAAAAGTCCCAGGGTTCCTTTGGCTCCATGAGGCCCTGTAGTGTCAAAATGGCCTCTTGTTTCCATGAGGTTCCACAGTGTCCCAGGACTCATTTTTTCCATGAAGCTGTGGACTTTTACTATGGATCCCTGATTCCATGCAGCCATGCTGTGTCACAATGGCACCTTGGTTCCATGAGATCCTACAGTGTCCCAGGGTTCCTCCTGGAGCATGAGAC
>NW_020908935.1:0-876 GCF_003984885.1 Neopelma chrysocephalum | reverse complement strand
GCGGCCGGGGACTCCCTCTCGGGGCAGCCCCGGGCACCAAAGAGGACGAGGGCCCGCCGTGTTCTCAGCTTGGTTCTCTCGAGTTCTCATGGGATCTGAGCACAGGGTGGGATGGGGAAATTGAGCTCAACCACAACAGGAGCTCATGGAACCAAGTGGCTACTGGGACATTGTAGGGCCTGCTGGAATCAGTAGGCCCGTGGGACACTGGGGAGCCTCTTGGAGCCAAGGGAACCCTGGGGTATTTTGGAACATTGTGGAATCAAGGGTCCATTGTGACATTGCAGGGCCTCATGGAACCAACGGAATCCTGGGGCATAGTGTAAACTCATGAAATAATCAGGGCTACTGTGACACTCCAGAATCTCATGGAACCAAAGGAACCCTGAGAGGTTTTGGAACCTCATGGAATCAAGTGGCCATTTCTGGCAGGATGCTCTGCTCTGATAATATCTAAAAAATTATCAGAGGATGCAAACATTCTCTGTGGTGAGTTACTGCTGGTGTCAAGGTGCTGTTTTTAATGTTGAATTATGCTAAACCCAAAATGCTTCATGAAACTTCAAACACACATCCTGCTTTCTGAAGCAGGATTTGACAGAGAAGCAGCTCCCTGGCCTGCAAATATGTCTGGCAGTCAAACCCTTTATAACTATAAAAGCCCCATCCAACTGTCATGTGGCAGATTCTTCCACAGACTTCCTTGAAGTGTGTGGAGCTTCTGCCATGAAGCAGGGACAGCTTTTCATGGTCAGTCACCAGGGGCTAAGTGAAAGAGAGAGAACTACCCCCTGTCATTGTGGGGTGAGTTACCTCAATCTCTGCTTCCGGATTGTTTCTTTTTACTGGCTTTCATCCAATTGCTTTAATAGAATG
>NW_020908934.1:0-871 GCF_003984885.1 Neopelma chrysocephalum | reverse complement strand
AGATGGGTGGATATTGAAGAGGAGAAATAATTATGTTTATTGAAACCGTCATAAAAAGTGGATAAAAGGAAAAAAATATAAAAAAGAAAAAGCAGACTTGGCCTGTCATGACGTACCCTGGAAGTCACTGCACAGGAAGCAAATGGTCCTTGTTTGCAGAAAACACCCCTGTGTTATCATTTTCCTCAGGGCATCCTTGAACTCCTGGTTCCTCAGGCTGTAGATGAGGGGGTTCAGTGCTGGAGGCACCACCGAGTACAGAACAGCAAATACCACATCTAGGGATGGGGAGGAGATGGAGGAGGGCTTCAGGTAGGCAAACATGCCAGTACTGAGAAACAGAGAGACCACGGCCAGGTGAGGGAGGCACGTGGAAAAGGCTTTGTGCCGTCCCTGCTCAGAGGGGATCCTCAGCACAGCCCTGAAGATCTGCACATAGGAGAACACAATGAAAATGAAACATCCCAAAAAAGGAAAAGCACTAAAAGCAAGAAGCCCATTTTCCCTCCGGTATGTGCCTGAGCAGGAGAGCTTGAGGATGTGTGGGATTTCACAGAAGAACTGGCCCAGGGCATTGCCCTGGCACAGGGGCAGGGAAAATGTATTGGCTGTGTGCAGCAGAGAATAGAGAAAGCCAGTGGCCCAGGCAGCTGCTGCCATGTGGGCGCAAGCTCTGCTGCCCAGGAGGGTCCCATAGTGCAGGGGTTTGCAGATGGCAACGTAGCGGTCGTAGCACATGATGGTGAGGAGGGAAAACTCTGTTGAGATGAAAAAGGCAAAGAAAAAGAGCTGTACAGCACATCCCGTGTAGGAGATGGTTGTGTTGTCCCAGAGGGAATTGTGCATGGCTTTGGGGACAGTGGTGCAGATG
>NW_020908933.1:0-4908 GCF_003984885.1 Neopelma chrysocephalum | reverse complement strand
GCAAACTTTTGCCGTCTTTCTAAATTCAATAAATGAGATTTTTCTCACAATTTTGGGGGCTCGTCTGCGATAACTGCCCGCCGACCACAGCTGGGGGTGCCAAGACCCCCTGGAAAGCGCGCTCCGCCCTGATTTTGGCGGCCCAGGAGGCTTTGTACCCTCGCCAGAGTCGGTCGCGGCAAAGACCCGGGATGAACGGCTGTAGAACAAAAGGAAGCGAAAGGAATCCCGGCCGGTATACAAATTAAAACTCTGGAGCCCTTAAAACTCTGTGCACAGAACCTGGTAAGGAAATAACAATCTTTAAATTCTACCGGGCGGGCTGGGTGAAATGTGTGTGTGTGTATATGTGTATGAATGTAAATGAAAGCTTCGGCGAGCGCGGGAGAGCGGAGGACCGGGGAGTACTCGGACCCCCGGAGCGGCACGGCGGGGTCGGCCCGGGGCCGGAGCCAAGCGGCTTGCAGTAGAGCCAGGCGGCTGCTGCGAGCGCAGCGGGGCGGGAACCGGCGGAGCGGCTGGGGTCCGTGAGCGAGCGGCGCCGGGCGGCGAAGTGCTCTGGGCAGAGGCGGAGCAGAGCGGAGCGGCGGCACGCTCGAGCGGCGAGCGGCTGCAGCGCGCCGTGGGTGTTCCGGAGCGGCGCGGCAGGGTCGGCCCGGGGGCCAGGAGCGAGAGGCGCTGAGCAGCGGCCCGGGGACGGCCCGGAGCCGGAGCCAAGCGGCGCGGGGCCGGCCCGGGGCCGGGAGCCGCGCGGGGGAGAAGGCGGAACCGAGTCGGCCCCGTGGCTGGAGACGGGCTAATCTCAGGCGGGCCGGCCGGGAGCTGGGCGGCGCAGCGGCAGCGGTTGGCACGGCGCTCGCGGGAGCTTTAGAGTCCGGTAGCGCGTCTGTAGGGGAGGCGACGCCAGCCGGGAGTCTGGTGGTGTGTGCGAACGCGTAAAGTGCCGGCCAAGGGCCCGCCGGTACACTAAAGTGAAAGGTGGCGCTGGACGGGGATCCGGCAGCACCACCAGCCGGGGGGCCGGCGGCGCCAGACGGAAATACACGGCTCCTGTGGGGCGGGGGTTCCCGCAGCTTAACTGATCAGGGGCCGGTGCCGAGGGAGCGAGCGGCGCCGGGCGGCGAAGTGCCCCGGGCAGCGGCGGAGCAGGGCGAACCGGCGGCCGTAGGAGCCGCGAAGCAGTGCCGAGATTGCATAGTACCGAGAGCGGAGTGGCCACCGAAAATGGCGGTGGTCACGTGGCGCGATGCCGCGCGGAACAGAAAGGGTCTCGGTCTGGGAGCACGGGCGGGGGCAGGTCGGCCCCATAGCGGGAGGCGGGGGGACATAGCCCTGCCGGAGCGGCGTGGGGAGTTCCTGACCGGAGAGGCGGCGGAGCCGCCGCCAAACTGGCCCCGCTGGTGCTAGGGGTAGCGGCGGCGGTCGCGGCCGCTTCCGCCGATGCGGCGTGAGCTGCGGGTGGTCCGGAATGCCTGCGGCGCTGGCTGGCACGAACTGCAAGCGGCACGGGCTGCGAGCGGGGCAGCTCTGGCAGACCACAGCGGCTCCGCTGACCGCAGCGCGCGGGGAGCCGGCCCCGCTGGCCGCGGCGCAGACAGGCGCCGCGGGGCGGGGAGGCAGCGCAGAGGGGCGGTACCACAAGCGGCCGAGATAGAAAAAGCCGGAACGAGCTGTTCCCAAGGCAAGGGGCCGGTGGCGTGCCCCGGCGGGGAGCCGGCCCTGCTGGCTGCAGCGCAGGTGGGCACCGCGGGGGCGGTGCCAAGGGGTGGTGCCTGGAGGCGGTGCCGGAATTCTAGTTTGGCTCTGGGGGCAGAAAACCCCGCAGAAAAACTTTGACAAATGTAAAAGCTAAGCAATCAACAAGCGTAAGAAGTTTGACAAGAACAGCCCTGTCTGTGTGTATAGACTAAGCAGCGAGAAACTAGAGAGCGTTTGTAGGGGGAGCCCTGGAGGTCCTGGTCTACGACAAGTAAAGGAAGAGTCCACAGTGCCTTAGCAACCAAAGAGAGACATCAGTGTCCTGTGATTGAGTTAACCAGACCTGAGCCGTGTCTCAGGCCCTGGGGGTGGGGTGAACGTACTTGACGTGTGTTTAGCATGTGGTGTTGTATAGTTGGTGAACAATTTATTGATAGTAATAGCAGAGAATTTACTAGAATGCTTTGAGAAAGAGTCCATGGGAAGCATGTGAAGTGGGTAAGTTTAGAAATGCAGCGAGAACATCCTGCCAAAAAGACAATGAATTTTGGTGTGGGAGCTGTTGGGGGACCTGTTGATAGCAGAGATGGACTTAGCAAGTGGAGATCTGGTGGCAATAGTGCCTCAAAAGATGAACTGGGGGTCGAACTTTTTTTGTTGTTTTTTTTTTAAAAAGGAAAATTGAGTGTAAATCCCAAAGTGTGTATAAGCATGTTGGCTAGAGTGAAATCTGCAAAAGTGAAAGAGATAATATGATGAGCAAAGTATCGCCTGAATGCTTGGGGGCAAATGGTTTTAACAGCAAATTTGAAAGAAATATTGTGAGCGTGCCCACTAACTCTCATCTGAGTGAGAAGCCCAATGCAAGACGAGAGTAGTAGCTGGGGTAAACCTGTTCCAGTAAAAGTGACTGAAATTAATGTTTAGAACAAAAATAACAATTAATACCTTGTTGAAAAGTGTTAAAGAAATGCCTAAAGAAATATCTAAAACCTAATGTAACTTGAAAGTAAGTTCTTTTACAGTAACTAAGAAGCAACCAACCCTGAAAAATGACCCTCAGCAAAAGAAGCGGAGCTCCCAGCTCAAGAAATGAGCCATCGATACAAAGGTCAATAGTGTAAACGCAAACCAAACCGTAAGAGTGAAATACAAATCGTGTTGTTGTTTGTCTGTTAAAATAGACTTGCATCCTATACTAAAATGTATAGTATAAAAATCATTTCTCAGCAGTCAGTCAAACAGCAGCAGAGCCTTAGAGCCTGATCAGCCAACCTACAAAACCACCCGATAGAGCGACAGAGGGCAAGACCAGATTAGCCCCTGTACTTGCCACGAAGAAGATCCTTTTTCCCCTGCTATTGGTTGCATCCCAATAGGCATGGAGAGTGGAAGTATAAGCTATACTGGACCTCTGTTCGCCTTAATCACGTTCTAGGTTGGAGTCATTACTGCTGATAAATGCTGAGAATAATCATATAAATAATCTTACAATCACCTGTCAAAGTACTTTAACAAAAATTTTGTTTTTCAATCTGACAAAAAGATAGCAGAAAAGTGACCCTAGAAAAGAGCCCAAACACTCAAGAAATACTTAAGAGTAACTCACTAGTAGTAAATTGAGCCAACTGAAAAAGTAAACATTGAATTTCATAGTGCCTGAGGGAAGACTGTTGTTTACCGTGTTTAATCCAATGTTTTATAAGATTAAGTTCTAGTGCTGTATGAGAGATACAACGAACCTCTCGACGGGGTGGTCCCGCAGAGGTCTCATAACGAACCTCTCGGCGGGGTGGTCTCGCAGAGGTCCCACAACGAACCTCTCGGCGGGGTGGTCCCGCAGAGGTCCCACAAGTAACCTCTCGGCGGGGTGGTCCCGCAGAGGTCCCCCACAATGCCACAAGGCACGGGCTGGAGCAGCAGTACAGCCCTAGGGTGGGGTGGTCCCGTGGCGTAGCTCCTAGAGGGGGCGAGACTTTTCCCGTAATTCAATTCCTACTCCCGATACGGGAGACACAGAGGGATATGAACTGTGTGAATGGTCTTTTGATTCCAAGAGTTTGGTGAGTGCAGAGTGTGTGAAATATACCTTTAGATGTTTGGTGTAATTGCTGTGAGAGAAGTTTTCTCACTGTCTTGAGTGCTGCGGAGAGAGTTTTCTTGTTTTGATACTAACTGTAATTAGCACTTATAAAGACCTTAGTGTCTAGAAAATAACATTACAAAAAGACATCATCTTACTGTAGAACAAAGTGAGATCTCTAGTTCATAGAAAAAAGTCACCAATAAAGAAATTAGTAAAATAAATACAAGCTTAGCTTGGAGAACAAGATATAAACACAAAAGATAGATTTACATTTCACAGTGGAATTAAAACATAATAATTGCAAATATATTACCTCTTTATATGAAGCATTGCGAACTAAATAATACAGTTATCACAAGAGAAAACTTATGCGGGCAAAGAATATAATAGCTCTCACCAACCATTAAAAAGAACATAGTAGAGGGCAAGACCAGATTGGCCTCTGTACCTGCCACAAAGAAGATCTTTTACCCTGCTATTGGCTGCAAACCAATAGGCAATGGGGAGTGGAGGCACATGTCATACTGGACCTCTGCTTACTATAATAGTCTTACAACTGATAATTATTACAGTTGAGAGCGACTGTCCAAAATGTTACCATAATGCTTATTATAAAGAAGCTTTACATCAATTAGAATGAAGTGTTTGGAAAAATGGGAACCCCTTTTTCACAAGCAGTCAAAAATACCTCCTATACTTAACCGAATACACAGAATTCAGAGTTACTGCCCCACCAACAAACCCAAAGCAAAGCAGAAAAAGTCAAGTGAAGTTTTTCTTATTAGGAGCTATCTCTGAATTATTGTTTTCACCCTGCTTAATCCCATATTTTATGAGATTAATTTCTAGTGTTGTCCAAAGAATACAATGTACTACTATGCCAATGGATCCAAAGACCACTACAACCAGAAACCTGAGAATCCAGAACATCATGATCTTGCGGCCAGCCCTCAAACAAACGAAAGCAATGGACAAAACACAAGATATAATAACTGAATAAGAACAAACCCAAGAAGCCTAAGAACAATCAACAAAAAGCTTATAATAAAACCATGAATAAAAAGAAAAAGGGGGGATTGTGGGAAATAAAGAATCGGTTTTATTACAAGCAAATGAATTTAGCA
>NW_020908932.1:0-682 GCF_003984885.1 Neopelma chrysocephalum | reverse complement strand
CTGGGCACTGCTGAGGCCCCACCTCGAGTGCTGTGTCCAGTTCTGGCACCTGAGTGCAAAAAGGCCCTTGAGGGGCTAGAGTGTGTCCAGGGAAGGGAACGGAGCTGGGGAAGGCTCTGGAAAACATGTCTGCTGAGGGATGGCTGAGGGAACTGGGCTTGTTGAGTCTGGAGAAGGGGAGGCTCAGGGGGGACCTCATTGCTCTCTACAATGACCTGAAAGGAGGTTTTAGTGGGGTGAGGGTCGGTCTCTTCTGCAAAGCCTTTAGCGATAGGAAGAGAGGAAATGACCTTAAGGTACATCAGGTGAGGCTCAGTTTAGATGTTAAAAAAATCCTTTTTCCACTGAGAGAGTGTTGAGGCATTGGAACAAGTAGCCCAGGGAGGTGGTGGAGTCTCTGGAAGTGTTCAGGTGTGTAGTGGGTTGACCTTGGTTGGACACCAGGTGCCCTCCCAGCCGCTCTATCACTCCCCTTCCCAGCGGGACAGGGGAGAGAGTAAGGTGGGAAAAAAAGAAATAGTGGATTGAGATAAGACAGTTTATTTAAAGCCAAAGATAGCAGGGTTTGTTCTCTGCTTCCCATGGGCAGCCATGGTCAGCCACTCCCGAGGAGCAGGGCTTGGGTCCGCGGGACAGTTCCTCAGCAGGCAGCCATTAGACAATGAATGCCCCCCTCCTGCTC
>NW_020908931.1:0-661 GCF_003984885.1 Neopelma chrysocephalum | reverse complement strand
GAGGGATGGGAATGTGGGATCTGGGATTCCAGAGGCTTGGGATGGGAATTTGGGAATGTGGGATCAGGGATGGGAATGTGGGATCAGGAATTCCAGAGGCTTGGGATGGGGTTGGATGGGATGGGAATGTGTTGGAGCCCGGATGAGATCTGGAATTCCAGAGTCTTGGAATCCAGAGCCACCTCCAGGAGCCGCCTCCGAGGATCCCTGGGATGGAAAAACTTCCCTGGATGCACTTCCCAACACTCCAGAGCTGGTGGGAGATTCCCGGAGGATTCCCAGCCTGACACCCCTGGAATGTGCCCAGGCAGGATCCAGGGAAAAGCCAAATCCAAGATCTGGGAATTCTGGGGTTAATTCCGGCGCAGGAGCAATGAATTCCCTGGAAAAGCGGCCCTGGGATGAGGATTCCCGGGAATGTGGTGCTGGGCTGGAATTCCCAGAGAAGCTGTGGCTGCCCCTGGATCCCTGGGAGTGTCCAAGGAAAGGTTGGAGCCACCTGGGATAGCGGGAGGTGTCCCTGAACATGGAATGGGATGAGCCTTAAAATCCCTTCCCAGCCAAACTATCCCAGAATTCCACAATAAAGGACACTCAGAATCCATTCAGAGGGGTTTTTCTGGAATGTGGGGATGGCAAAGGCAGGAAAGGGGAAGGGAGA
>NW_020908930.1:0-303 GCF_003984885.1 Neopelma chrysocephalum | reverse complement strand
TTGTGTGTTAGCTTCAGTTAATTTGCTGGACATTGACATTTGGGCTTGGACCAAACTATTTGCTAATTTGTCAGTAGGGCTAATATCTTTACAAGCTTTTACCATATCGATGGGGGTAGGGTCATGAAGATTTCTGAGTATCTGCTGACACTGTGCATTTGAATTGGAGATAGCTAGCTTCAAGAACAGGGCATCTTGTGCTTCTTTCCCATTTATTTGTTTTTCTATAGATTCTTTTAACCGTTCTGCAAAGTCAATAAAGGATTCATCAGGTTTCTGAATTATATTATGGAAAGGTGGAGC
>NW_020908929.1:0-938 GCF_003984885.1 Neopelma chrysocephalum | reverse complement strand
CACTCAGCCCTGGACAGGGCCCAAAAGGCCACAGGTATCAAAACCTTAAAAGGGAGAGGGGCACCAAAACCCCCCCAGAGCACAGTCAGCAGGAAAAGTCAGGTCCAGTGTCAGGTTTAGCCAGGTGGAAGCAAAGGGGAGAGGGATGGAAGGTGAGGGAAGGGGCAACACCTCACACCAGGCACATGGGACAGCCCAGAGCAGCCTGACAGGGCTGGGATGCTTTGGGGTCCCTCCTCACAACACACCCCCAAACCACAGCACACCAGGGACACGGGGGGACCTCACTCATCACACCCCACCTCTCCAAAGCTTTGCTCACATCTTCAGCCCTCCCTGACACGCACCATCAACTCCAGCCTTTGCCTTCTAATACTCACAGATCAAAGCTGCTGCCAAGGTCAGATGGACACGGCCTCAAGGGCAGGACATGGAATCACAGAATTCCACAAAGGAATGTCCCCACCATTACAGGACAGAACAGAGCAGCTTGGCAACTGTACACTAGCAATTACAGTTTGTTGCTCACAGGTACAGGATGTTACAGGTTAAAAGTTATGAAACCTCATGGCTTGAATGCTGAATGGGGCAATTGGCGTCAGAGACCAGCCGGGGCAAAAAAGGATGGAGCTCAGTTTCTTCTTTATTTAATGGATTTCTTAATCAGGTCAAGAAGTAGAGTTGGAGTGACAGAGTTCATTTGTCCTTTAAATTTGGGAAGCCCAAATTTAACAGAACAATGGAAAGATGTTCAGCTTCACCAGCCTCTAGTTTTCCACATCCTCGCTCTTGATCTCATTGGACATGAGGGCATGAACTCTTTCATCCATCAGGAAGCAATCCCAGGCACTATGACCTTTCCAAGCTGCTGCAGAATGGCTTCCCCAGGATATCACCCAGCTCCCTCAGTATTCCTGGGTACAACACATTGACTCATG
>NW_020908928.1:0-604 GCF_003984885.1 Neopelma chrysocephalum | reverse complement strand
AAGCCCAAATGTCAATGTCCAGCAAATTAACTGAAGCTAACACACAATTGGGGAACCAAATTGCAGAAGCCACTCAGCAGATAGCAGAAAAAATGACCCAAGCCTTAGCAGCAGCCTTAGACCACTCCAAAATTATATGCCATAATTGCAAACGTCCAGGTCATATAAAAGCTAACTGCCCAGAAGTTAAAAACCCCAATTCTCAAAATACCACTCCTTCAAGCATTTGCCCCAGATGTAAAAAAGGGTTTCATTGGGTTAAACAATGTAGGTCCCTGTTTGACAAAAAGGGAAACCCACTCTCACGTAAGAAAAGCACTAAACGATTTGCACTCTCTTTTGGGAAATCTCAATTGGATACAATCTTTTTTTCATTTCTCAACAGGTTTTTTACATGTTGTAGAAGTTGTGAGTTGCATACTTTAAGGATTTAAACAATCACAAGTTCTTTTCACTGTTTAAAAAATTATTATTATTAATCCTACAGAGGAAACATCCTTTCTGCATGAGGATGTTTCACCTGTTGAACATCATTTTGGAGCTGAAAATTAAAAACAGGGGAGGCTAAGGTAAATACAAGGAATGATTCAGTCCTGTCCCCCTA
>NW_020908927.1:0-387 GCF_003984885.1 Neopelma chrysocephalum | reverse complement strand
GATATGTCTCTTCTTCTTCCCTTTGGGACACCTCTTGCACTGTCACATGTTCTTCCCATCGGGTCAGCTTGTGGTATCTCACACCATCTTCTTCCCATTCGTACAGCTCGTGGCGTCTCACGGTTTCTTCCCATTGGTACAGCTCTGGGTGTCTCCCATCCCGCCATTGGGAAAGTTCTCGGACTCTCACATCTTCTTCAAATTCGTAGAGCTCTCGGTGTCTTCTGGCTCCCCGTTGGGAACGTTGTTGGACTCTCACTTCTTCTTCCCATGGGTAGAGCTCTTGCAGTGTCACGTCTTCTTCCCATGCGGTAACATCTGCGCATTGGGAAAGGTCTCCATGGGTGTTGTATTTCCAGTCATCGTCCACGTGGGCAAAGGCCCCCT
>NW_020908926.1:0-448 GCF_003984885.1 Neopelma chrysocephalum | reverse complement strand
CATTGGTTCCCTTTGGTTCCAAAAGGTTCTGGGATGTCACACTGGCCCCTTGATTCCCTGACATTCCACAAAGTCCCGGGATCCTTTTGATTCCATGAGGTTCCGCAGTGTCCCATGTTCTCTTTGGTTCCAGGAGGCCCCAGTGTATTCCAATGGCCCCTGGATTCCACGAGATTCCACAGTGTCCTGGGGTTCCCTTGTCTCCCGGAGTTTTGGCAGTGTCCTGAGTCCCTTTGTTCCCAGGAGGTTCCTTTGTTTCCATCAGGCCCTGCCATGTCCCAGACTCCCTTTGGTTCCATGAGGTGCTGCAGAGTCACAATGTCCCCTTGATTCTATGAGGTTCTGCTGTGTCCCGGGATTCCTTTGGTTCCATGGGATTCCACAGTGTCAAAACCCCCTGCTTCTTATCCTTCCAACATTTGTGGGCCCATTCTATCCCTGCCTGGGA
>NW_020908925.1:0-704 GCF_003984885.1 Neopelma chrysocephalum | reverse complement strand
TGTTTTTATAATGAAGGGGGAAGGGAAGGAAGGGAGCTGCTCCTGCCAGCACGCCAATAATCTGCTGTAAAGGACTGGAGCTCTCAGAGCCAATTAGTTCTCCAGAGAACCATTTAGCTGCTGAAATAAATCCAGTCCCAGGCACGGAATCAGCAGGATTCGAGACAGAAAAGCCTGTGTGGGTACGCAGGGCATTGAGCTCGTGCAGATTTGTGCAAAGGTGCAACTTGCTACGTTTTAATACTGAGTGCTTTTGATACAAAAACTGGCCACCTGAAACTCCCTTGGGTCACAACATGCAAAGGTGGGACAGCTTTATCCAGAACACATAGACCACACAATTTCTCAAAGGTGGATCAGAATCTGTGCCAGCCTGTGGTGGAACCATGAAAAGCCACCTACAGGAGCTGCATTTCCCATACGGATATCAGGTGGGGACAAGTCCCTGCCACAGGAATGGAAAATCCATGGTGGGGTGGGAAGGGCCAAGGTGCTGCCCTGGCAGAGAAGGGTGGATGTGCCACTGCAACATCTCCCAGCAACGCTGCTGTGGGTGGAAAAACACCATTAAGGTGGGACAAAGTCTAGGAAAGCAACTGCAGAGTCTGTCTCCCTCTAAATGTGATGTCTCCATCATCCAGACACAAAGCCGTGCTCTGGACCTCCCTGCACCAGTCTTGTTTTTCCAGCTCCTTAACCGTATC
>NW_020908924.1:0-8860 GCF_003984885.1 Neopelma chrysocephalum | reverse complement strand
ACACCCATCCAGGGATGAATTGGTCCCAGCCGTTCTAACCAGGACACATTCTGATCCCCAAATCAGAAATGAAATGCAGTGTTGTACAGGCTCAGTTTCTCGGTGCTGAGAAAAACCAATCCCATGCTGGTGGATTTTAAGTAGGACTCTGGGAAGTTGCAAGACTCTTCAACTTGCAGCCAGTGTTTAACCAAGAATATGGGGAAGCCTTTCCCTCCTTTGGAATCCTTACAGCACTACACCAGAGCTGGGAGCTGTCACCAAGTGCTCTCACTGGCATAGGAGCTGTATCAGCTGAATACACTTGGAAAGACCTGCACAACTGGTGGACAAGTGGAAAGAGGGAGGAGAGGAATTCCCTTAAGCTTCTGTCTCAGTGACTCCCAGTGGCCCGTGGCCACAGCCTAAGGGGAGCATCACAAGCCTGCATTTCTGCTCTTCACAGAAGCAGTGATGCCCTCAGAATCCCCCAAAAAAGGAAATTACAGAAGGACAAGGTGTCTCCAGTGTTCTTCTTTTTCACACACTCTGTGTTCAACACCTCTGACAATTTCTGGAAGAGGTAAATGCTACATATACTGTGAAACAGGAGAATTGGGCCTAAAAAATATCTGCAAGTTCTCTACACAACTATCTCCTTACATCAGTGGAGCTAACTCACTTCTAGACTGACTCTATCCCCCACTTGTTTGTGATTGTTGTGTATTCTCCATCACTATGTGTTGTCTGTAGACAGTAATTCAGCCCATTTTTTATGGGCAGTGTCTAATCTAGTAATAAGTCAAAAGTATGGGTGTATAAATGGAAAAAAATAGCAAATTTATCCCTGATTTGCCTTTGAAATATGACCTTTCTTTTACATCTCACCAGCTTTTACTGCTTGAATATTATTCAGACTTTTTGAACATATACGCATTTGCTTTCAAATGTAACAACTTCCACACCAATTTATGCTTCAAGACAGAAAGATAGAGCTTACTAAAGGAAATGGGTTGCAAGGTTTAAGGCAAAGAAGTTACTCTGTCTATTATGCTCTGTGCTTTTACAATATTTATCATATAATAGGAAGCCCTCACAAATACTCTATATTTCCACTTTCAAATATTCAAAAATTAATATGATTCAAATATCATGACACTTCTAATATATTGGTTCTATTTGTCTGCCTTGTAGTTTTAAGTTTTTAGGTGTTTTCTTTCTCTCCCATTAGGGTCAGTACTTTTACTTTCAAAATAAAGGTATTCACTGCAGAAAGTCCTTCCTCAGCACCTACAGGGACCACATCCCAATCTGAAGGGGTGTGTGTGTGTGTGTGTGGAGGTCTCAACAGCAGTAGTCTCCTCTCTTACCTTGAAACATAGATAGTCTTCATCTTTTTCTCCTCTCTCCTGGGATGAGACCAAAGCTGTAAGCTGGTTTTATCCAGCAGCAGAAATAACTCAGGCCACACAGAAAACAAAGGGATATGTCCCTTCTTAGCCTCTGATAGATTTGGGCAGAGATGAGAGAAATGCTTTGGTCCGTCTTTGTAAAAGGGCAGACCTGTCACTGGTTTAAAATACCCACTTCTCGACCCACTTGCAAATATTGGTGTATTCATACAGGGGTATGGAGTGCTGCTTTCTCCTGCTGTAATTCCCTGGAGGCACATCTCCTTTCTTTATCAGTCTGTAATCTGTTTAAATGCTTTGGTCTGTAGCTCAGCAATGCCACCACTGCAAATAGAGTGGAGGAGAAGATTCTCTTCATTTCTAAGTGCATGCCAGCTCCTTGCCCATCAAGCACTTCTCACTTAACTAAACACATGCAAAGGGTTTCTATGTGCTGACTTGCAAAAGCGTTGCAAAACACAGGAAAGAGGGGAAAGGCAGTGTCATTGTGCTGACTGGACAGAGAAGACAGTGTGCTTGAAACACATCATCATTCAACCAAGCATTCAAGCACATGGTTAAAATCAACTACCTGCCTAAAGTGCTTTGCTAAATCCAACCTTCCATCCACCAAGATCTGAGATTGAGTTCTCCTGCTAGGACACCAGACAGGCCTGCAGGAGTGTATAGTAGGAAGCCCTTCTCCTATAGTTATTTAATTACATATTAGATAAAATCACAACCTGTGGAGAGCAAAAATCCCAAAAGCTTGTGGGCACTGATTTTTGACAACGACCATCTATGAGAAGTCATCAAAAGTTCTGAAACACGGTCTTCAAAAACTCAGCGATCAAACAAACCAAGTCTTGTATCACTATATTCTAAACTGAAAAACCTCTTGCCCTGCCAGAACAGGGCAAAATATTGGGGTATGAACACTTTGTCATTGAAAAACTATTTTTAATACAGTAGTTAGCAATATTTCTGCTGACATCCAAATGTAGGATGCTAAAAATACTTTCCATCTTTATTCCAGAGCAGAATTTTGTATGCATAAATAAATAGCTGCTCTCTTCAAACACAAAACAGATCTGACTTCTAACGCTAGACAGAGAAAAAAAGCAGAATGCCAGGGTTGTGAGCTTACTCTGTTATTCTAAATTAGACAGTTTCTGCAGTTGTGTGGCAAATCAGGTCTTTGAATGTACAAAATGGCAAAAGGGCCATGTCACTGTAAATTCCAAATGAGGGTAAATAATATTTTACAAACTGTACACATACACTGATCACAGTGTTGTAAGGTACCCTTCCATCTTCTTGAAAAAAAAGTATCATAACCTTTGAATAGTGAAATGAGACTGAAGATATTTTTTCATGTTAAGCAACAGTGCTTATAAACTGCACTTATTCCCCTAGACAGTATAAATGGAACAATCCTCTCCTCGGGTATTTCAGTCTTCAACAAATTCCATATATGTCAGAGGCAAAAATAGACCTTGCTTCCATTTCAAATGTATAGGGAGATGCTATTCCTGAATCCTAATGATGGCCACAATCCCTGTGGCTTGAAGCATGAAGATTTTTGCCTGTCTCAATGGACAGAAGAGCAAACTTACTATAAGACTGTAAAGTTTTCCATACTCTAATGTTTCCTTTCTCCCCTTCTCCCTTTCTACCCCCTTCCAGTAACCAGCAGTGATGGCTAGGAGTATAACACAGAAGTTTTGCTTTGGGCTTCTTAGTCAGAACATATAGAAATCTGACTATTGGGACACAATGCAAGTGTCTGATGTGACCAGAGTTTGGATTTCATCTTTTGCTACGTGTGTTTTGAATTTGAGTAAGGGACAATGTTGAGCTTTTCTTGTGACTCTTTGTCAAAGATTACACTTTTATGAACCATAGAATTAATTTAAGAAAAAGACCCTTAAGATCATCAAGTTCAACCATAAACTTAACACTGACAAGTCTACCACTAAACCATGTTCCTGAGCACCATATCTACATGTCTTTTTAAAAATCTCCAGGGATTGTGACTCAACCACTATCCTGGGCAGTCTGTTCCAATGCTTTACGACCCTTTCTCTGAAGAAAATTTTCCTAATATCCAATCTAAACATCACCTGGTGCAGCTTCAGGTGATTTCCTCACATCCTTGGGATGATGCGAGACCATCATGATGATGTTTCCTGGGAGATGAGACCAATCTCCACCTGCCTACAATCTCCTTTTAGGTAGTTGTAGAGAGCGAGAAGGTCCCCCCAAATCTGCTTTTCTCCAGTTCCCTCAGCCACTCCACATCTGGGACTCATCAGACTCATGCTCTAGACCCTTCCCCATCTCTGTTGCTCTTCTCTGGACATGCTCCAGCACCTCAATGTCTTTCTTGTAGTGAGGGGCTCAGAACTGAACACAGTGTTCAAGGTGCTGCCTCACCAGTGCCGAGTGTGGGGGACGATCCCTGCCCTTGTCCTGTTGGCCAGGCTGTTTCTGATACAAGCCAGGATGTCACTGGCCTTCTCGGCCACTCAAGCACCCTGCTGACTCATGTTCAGCTGGCTGGCCATCAGCATCCCCAGATCATTTTCCAACCTCTTTCCAGACACCCTTCCCCAAGCCTTTAGTGCTGCATGGGATTATTGTGTCCAAAGCAGAGGACCCAGCACGTGGCCTTGTTGAACCTCATACAATTGGTCTTGGCCCAACGATCCAGCCTGTCCAGATTCCTCTGCAGAGCCTTCCTACCTTCCAGTAGATTTATGCTCTGCCCAGCTTGGTATTGTCTTCAAGCTGACTGAAGGGGCAACTGATCCCCTTTGTCCAGAACACTGATAAAGATGTTAGACAGAACTGGCCCCAATACTGAGCCCTGGAGAACACCCCTTGTGACTGTCTACCAACTGGATTTAACTCCATTCACCACCATCTGAGCTTGGCCAACACAGGCAGTGTTCTACCCAGCAAACACTGCATCTCTCCAAGCCATGAGCAGCCAGCTTCTCCAGGAGAATTCAGATAGTGTCAAATATTTTACTAATGCCACGTAAATAACATCCACATTTCCTTGTCCACTAAGTGGGTCACCCTATCACAGAAGGAGATCAGGTTGGTCGAGTAGGACCTGACTTTCCTAAACTGTGCTGGCTGGGCCTCATCACCTGCTAGTTCTGTACATGTTGCCTGACGGCACTCAGGATGATTGCCACCTCAAGATGAGTGCTATCTCTGTTCCATGACCTTCCCCAGCACTCATGTCAGGCTGACAGGCCAGTAGTTCCCCAGTGCGTCCTTCCTGCCCTTTTTGTGGATGGGCATCGCCCTGGCTAGCCTCCAGTCATCTGGGACCTCCCAGGTTAGCCAGAGCTGCTGGTAAATGATTGAAAGTGGCTCAGTGAGCATGTCCCCAGGAACAAGTGGACTTAAAATTCTTACAATTAAAGACTACAGCAAAGAAAGCATTAAGTATCTCAGCATTATACCTTCACATATAACAAATCGCCTTTCTTTTTGCTATGAAAAATGACAAAAAACTCACTAGAGATGAATGGTAACAACACATTTGTGTACAAAGACCCAAAGGAAGCAGAAAGCAAATATAAAATTACTTGAATCACCACAGCAAACCATTTTCCCTAAGAGCCTTCAATACTCTTAGCTAGAGGGAATACAGCTGATGAAGGTTGAGAGCATTGAACTGTGCATGCAGAATAATTTTCAGTGGGCTGAAGGCACTGAGTTGGAATCAGGTTTCAAGTCTGAAGACACTGAGATCTAGGAACATGGACCAGAAGATTATGAAGCCTGTGAAATAAAAAAATGGGGCTAGGTAATACCATAACTTTCTAATGCAGCGAAATCCCTTCAGGGTCCTGAGATTTTGTTTCAAAGTCTTGAAATCTCACTCAACCTCTGTGAACACCTGAAAGGAGTTTTCATACTAGCAAGCTCTCCTCAAGTGCTCCTAGCAAGCTGCTACTAATTTGATGTCTGCTTATCTGGAATGAAATTGCAAGGGGAGATAGAAATTCCTTCATAGATATGTATACTTGTGCTTCCTTGTGGACAGACAGAAACTTCAGTGAATGGGCAAATTTTACTCCTTCCTCTTCCATTCTATTGGGAAAATTATGCAAGAATCTCTCTCTCCTAAGTATATAGGACAACAAAATATGTCAATTACAGGATTAAAGAAGGTGGCAGGAGTGGTTTTTTGTCTGTGCTGCATGAAAGCCCTAGTACAGAGAAGTTATTTACTCTGTCCTTCAGCCATTTCAGTATTTCCAAATCTAGCAGGATAGGAAACAACAGTCTTATTCCAGACTGAGAGATCTTTTTCTCCCCATTTTCTTCTTTTGACCAACCTTTGCTATGGTCAAGCACAGAAGATACAGAAACTTCAACATTAATTTATCAAACTAGAAGCTGATTTGATCTGAAGCTGCTTCATATTCCACAGTTTTGTAAGTTTAAAACCTTCCGTAAAATCACATTCGTGCTAACATATTTCCTGGACATTCTCTATTTGTCAGAAAGGTGATTGGAATAAAAAACAGTACTCAAGTGTTCCCTCTATTTTGTGTGACCTAAAGATTCAAACCAACCTAAACCACTTTGGCATTAAGAGGTTAAAGTGAAAAAGCTCTCCAAACCTGAATTTTCCAAATGCTTTAGCTTGGCTCAAAAAACATATCCCTTATGATCCCTTGAGAGCTTAGATTTCCACTACATGACATGTCTCAGAGGCAGATTCCTATTGATAAAAAGTGCAAATTATTCAGCAAAGTCCCTTGGAATCAGTCTTGAACCTCTGTTGACACCAGACTGGCAAATCAAAGCCCAAAAGATTACATTAACAGCAGAACTTGTCAAATTTGCCCATGTCTTGAATCGAGCATAAATGCAAGTGATCCATCAGCTGCAGGACAGATCATATTCCTGAGAGGGAGTGCTGCCTGTTTCTTCCCACAGCTCCCTCTATCAGGTCTTAGCAACTAATTTACGGGGACAGAGCTGAAGGAGCCTGTAAGCATTTTTAAAAAACATCCTGCGTGCTTTTAAAACGCCAATTCTGCCACCTACTGACCACGGAAAATGAACCTACAGTTTACGAACAGGCTGAGAAAAGACTGGCTCACACAGCTACAGCTGTGCCATAGCTTGTGGGTGGGCACTGCCGTAATGCCACTGGCACCCGTGGTCCACCGAGGCACTCTGCCTGCACTCTCAGAGCATAAAAGACGACGTGTGTACTGCGCAGAAGTGCATGAGAGGGATGACCAAGCCAGTATGTATAAACCCAATTCGTTCATCAGCACACACTGGAACTGCTGCTGCCTCTAGACCTTGTCTTCAGGGAGCTCAATGAGTAGGTTCAGGTGTTGGCTGCAGAGAAGCACAATACTGGAAGAGGGGAAGGCAGCAAATACTGATGTTCTTTCCCAGACCTTTTGCTCACTGGACAGTGACCCTGATTTGGACCCTATATCTCCAGCGTATGGGTGGTGCATCAGCAGGACCTTCCTGTGCTCAGAATACACACATGCACACCTGCTAAAGTACCTGCTCAGGGTGAAGCTTCACAGCACAGTTCTCCAAAGGAACTGGCAGCAATCAGCACTCTCCACCTCTAAAGTGTGTTGGCCATGGAGTGATTCAATGCAATTTCCTAAAACGTCATGTGGAGTCCTCTGAACTGAGCCATTTGTAAAAAGGTATCCAGCAAAAATATATGTGCTCTTCTCTGCCCAAGATCTTGTGACCTTATTTTCCTTGTCCTGTGTCATGTGCACAGGTTCTAGGAAGACATAAAGCATTTAGGTTAAAGGTTGCTGTGCCTTCTATTACAACGGGAAACAGCAAATAGTGTGGTGTTTAGAAATGTGATCTCAGAGCAAAATCTAACCTGTGGGTTAAACCAACTAGCTTCTATGTATCTGCCCTGGAAGCATTCCTAGGCTAGATAGGTATAAACTCATTGCTTCCTGCTGCATTTCTCAGCGCTTACCTACATCAAAACGATCTTCAAGCTTTTGTAAAGGGGGTGGCAAATGCATAGAAAACTACAGTGGAAATAACAAAGAGGCAAAAAGCTAAGCTGCTTAAAGGATGTATTACTAATTAATAAAGTCTGCAATTAATCATTAAAACTTTGTCAGGGCAGAGCTGCAAATAGAATCCAGGCTTGCCATCTTCATCTTCTTTGTTCTAGTGACTTGAAAACCCTTTGTCCCTAAGTAGTTGTGCATCTGTTTTACATCCTTATTAACACCAGTGTAAAAAAGAGTTACTGAAAGAAAAGCTTACTATAGAGCTCTGGTTTTAAGATAGTTGGTTTGTTCTCTCTTACACTTTCGTAACTCAGAAAATTTCATCTGAATTCATGGAACTAAAGCATGGCGAGAGAAGTGTCCAGTCCAGCATCATCAGAGCCCCATATCTCATAGAGCTACTAACCCTTTTTCCAGGATGATGAAGGCAGCTATTCAGGAACGCATTTCTATTGCATTTCAGTATAAGTTTAGCTTTAACTTGTTTCCTGGTTGAAGTTTTAGCATTTATGCAGAACTTTTTCAACCATGAGCTGGGGAAAAAAAAGGAAGTAAAACAAAAAGTCTGTCTGAGTGACAGACTTTGCGTCACACAGCTATATCTAAACTCTTTGGAAGGCATTCTCTACTTTTCTACAGCATGTATTTACCTCATGGAATCAAAGGCACTTGGGACTATCACAGCAGTACTATAAAATCTACGTAAATCAACAGACACTTTGGGGGCTTTTTTCTCCATACTGTCACACAAAATAGAAATGCTACATTCTTGGTGATTTAACCATGTATTAGAAAAACTAAACACAGCAAGATTTTGATAGGAGAAAGATGGCAGATACTTGTTTTACAGTATACATATTTTATCCTTCAGCTCCATCTCATTTCTCATCCCATCTTGTTTTGTTCAGCAAATAGGAAATTCTAGCTAATATTTGAAAGCAGAATCACTAAGGCAGTATTTGTTTCAATAAGGAATGGGATTCAAAAAATAACGGTCAGGAAAAGGTAGAAAGTTACATGGATACCAGAGAAGATCCAGAAAATGTTTTGATTTTTATCTTCTAAGGAACTGAACTGTGCACCTGTTACTGAGGATAGCAGCTGTTTCTTACGGGTACAGTGGAGCACAGTGTAGAGATCTCTTAAGTAGTCCATCTAAAAGGTTTAACTCAAGTAAGATGTCCTACTGTATGTCCCTACTGTTTCATGATATGAATGTGTACACAGCTTTGTACTGTCTGTGCAGGTTTCAAAGTTAACCAGCAGGGGAAATGAACTCCATTCAAAAGAGAGATTTAGAAGTCAGAATAACAATTTATTAAAATAATACAAGAAGTACAGTTAGACAGACAGAGAATTGGTTTTAACCCGCAAAACCCAACATGTAGAACCCGGCACCCCGGGGTATGAACAAAAGTGGTGTTCCTTGCCCCCCCCCCCCCC
>NW_020908923.1:0-2256 GCF_003984885.1 Neopelma chrysocephalum | reverse complement strand
GGCAGGGACAGGCCCTGGGAACTTGTGAAGCAGAGCTGGGCTCCCTTACAGCATCTCCAGGATGCTGTGGGATCTTCTGAGGCCACTGCATGTCCTGGGTCACTCCTTCTGTGACCTTGCTCCAGGGCTGCAACTCTCCTGCAGTGTCACCATGACACTCCTGCTCTCTGCTTTCCAGGTTTCATTTTCAGATCCAGTCTTCCCCTCCTGTTCACAGGGACATCCTGTGAGGGCTTCAGAGCTGCCATCCTGGGGCAGCTCCTGCCCAGCGTGGGCAGGCACAAGGTCTCTCCACCTGCTCCTCTCACCTCCCCAGGGCCACTGTTTTCTGCAGCCTCCTCCTCCTTGCCCAGCACAGCTGTGCTGGCAGAGTTGGACACAGCCCTTGTTCTACACCCTCCTCAGTCACCTGCCCAACCCCCTCAGCTCAAGCCTGATGGCCACAAACTTTCAGGGCAGGGAGGCACGGGCAAAATGCTGAGGAAACCTTTCAGCTGCACTCAAATTCAATTGGAGAGGTTGGCCTGGAGGAAGAAATCCCTTCTCATTCTCCAGAAACACCAGGACAACCTGTACTGTGTCCTGGGCACTCCTCTGGAAGTGTGGGATATTGCAAAGGTTTTGGTTTTAGGGATATGGAGAAGGCTGGGCAGTGTCACTGGGAGACCTCTCCCAAACCCTTGGAAAGGCCAGAGCCATCCCAGAGCTTCCTGGGGCCTTGGCAAAGGCAGACATGGAACCAGTCTGCAAACAGGGCAATAAGAAGGCTTGGGAGAGTTCCAGACTGCTCAGGCTCAGCAGGGAAGGGGATCTGGCAAGTCCTGCTGCAGCCATTCCCAGGCATGGGAAGGACAAGGCAGGGATTACAGAACCCCTGTGGGAGGCAAAAGAAGGGGATGTTTTGTGCCCAGACTTTATCAAGGCCCTTGACATGGTCTCGTGATCTCCTTGTGGCCAGACTGGTGAGATCTGGGCTGAAGAAGTGGAAGATGTGGTGGGTGGGAAGTTGGCTGAATGAAGAGTGTCCAATAAAATCTATGGTACAAAGTCCTCTCGGCAGCAACTTCCTGATGAAATCCCTCAGTGACCAGCCCTTGAACACCAATGCAGAAGAGCTCTCTATATAATGGGACAAAATGCATTTTCCAGTCTATTCTGGATAACGCCTAATTTCAGGGAGCCCTTGAGCAACCTGTCCTGGTTTAAAGACACATATTGGGGCAGGAACTCCAGTCAAATAAACTCACTCCTCTTTTATTCCCCACCAGTACAAGGAATCAAAATACAAGGAGATATAAGTGAAAATAATAAGAGTTTACTGACAAGAAATATAGCAGCAAAAACGGCAATACCAACAGAACAGTTCAAAGCAACAGCAGAGAGAGAAATTGCCTCCTCTCTGCCCCCCTGCCCCAACTGCCTTTTGTAAACAGATAAAAACAGGGATCAACACGTGCCTCCCTTCCCCCTTTTCTCCCTAAACGAACAAAGAACAAAAATTAAACCAGCAGAAAGAGGGGGCAAAGCAAAATCTGGGAAACTCTCTGGTCTGAGATCAGTTGTGCTGCCCAAGAACACGCTGACTCCAGAGTGTCCAAGCGGGGCAGAGCCGGCGACTCTGGTCCGTGCGGCGCAGGGGGGGAGGCAGCGGCTCTACTTGATTCCATGGAGTTCTGGGGAGGCACAGTGGCCCTTTGGTTCCATGAGAGTCTGAGATGTCTCAGGGTTCCTTTTGTTCCAGAGAGACCCTGCATGTCACACAGGTCCCTTGGTTCCTCGAGATTCTACAGTGTCCCTGCATTCCTTTGGTTCCATCAGGCCCTGCAGTGTCACGGTGCCACTTGATTCCATGACATTACAAAGAATCAGAATGGCCCCTTGATTTAAGGCCAACTGCACATGGGGCTGCATTAGGGGGAGTGCGGGCACCCAGACAAGGGAGTTGTCACCCCCCTGGACTCAGCCCTGGGGTCACCACATCTGGACTGGTCTGTCTGTATGTGAGGTTCCCCATTCTGGAGGAATGAGGAAGAACTGGAGAGGGTCTAGAGGAGATCTGACAGGATGGAGCTTTTCTCCATATTGGAAATAGAATGAAATCTCCACAAAAAGTAGCATTGAAGGTTCAGATTGAAGGTGAGGAAAAAGAAATGTCACTCAATGGGGACCCTTGTGCTGCAGGATGTCACCCAGAGGGAATCAAGATCAGCCATGGCTTTGTGTTCCAGGGAACAGCCAGAGCTGGTGCAGAGACAT
>NW_020908922.1:0-1002 GCF_003984885.1 Neopelma chrysocephalum | reverse complement strand
CGCTGGTTCTCATCGTGCCAGTTGAAGTAGAATGGCACCAGCCTCAGATAGACGTGTGGCTTTAGGCTCTTGTTCCTCTCTGTTGCTTCCATCACCTCCCGGAAGAGGACCATGGAGAGCTGCTGCAGCTGGCTGTGCTCCTGCTGCAAAGGAAGAGCAAAAGACCTCAGCACAGGCTTCTCCAGGCCCACCGGGGCACAGGCCTGAAAAGACACTGGGCCCAAAGTTTCCTGCCAGCACTCAGTGCCCACGATGAGGGGCACAGAGCCTTACATTGTCAAAGAGTGGCCGCAGCGCCTCAAGCAACTTCAGGGCAGTGGGGCTGGATATTTGGATGATTTTCAAGTGCAGCACATTGATGAACGCAGAGAGGGTCATCCGAACCATGTCTGTGTCTGCATCCTGCAGTAGCTCCAGGAGGCTTTCATTCAAGCTCCAGATGCTCTTAGCCTGTGTGGAACACAATGCTGTGGTGCAGCCCCACACTGCTGCCGCGGGGCCCAGAGGCCAAAGGCGCGTCCCAAAGGAGTCGGGCGGCTGAACGGGGAGGAGGAGAGCTGGGAGCAGCTGGCACAACTGCCAAAGGCCAGCCAAGGCCAAGCTACTGCCTTGCACAGCCGCACGCTGCCGGCCCGGCTTCAGCCCCTGCCCCCTGCTCACCATTGCGGGAGCCTTGCTGATCACCACCAGGCCTCGGAGCGCCAGGCGACGCCTCTCGGGACACTCCCTGCGCAGGCGCCTTGAAATAATCTGCAGGACGCTGAGCCCACATTGTCTGGGGTTCAGGCAGTGCAGCACCTGAAAGGCAGGGAGCAGTGACGGGGTGCCCGACCAGCAGTAGCCCGGACCCGCCCGGGGCTGGGCCCAGGCAGCAGCACAGGGTGCAGGCACTGTCCCAGGCGGCTGCGGCTGTGAGAGGGCAGAGAGGGGGAGGCAGCTGGGCCAGGCAGTGCTTGCCATCAGGCTCACCTCCACCAGGAACGCCAGGGCAGGCAGTTCCCA
>NW_020908921.1:0-4056 GCF_003984885.1 Neopelma chrysocephalum | reverse complement strand
ACCCATAATATTTCAATAAACACATCTACATACAATTATATCACTATCATTAACAAACTTAACAACCTATTAACTTCAAGGCTTGTGCTCTTAAATTTTACTTAAAAGTGCTTCTCTAAATATAGGGTTTATTCTTAAAAAATTTTATTCAACCTAAAACACTTCTGGAAATGGAACTCTATTCAATTGTGGGTTATGTGTCTTCTGTTTATTCAAAGGTGTCTGTGTATCTGTTCATCCAAAGGTGTTTATGTATTTGTGTTTATATGTTCACACACATGCATGCATACACTTTCGTTCATTCACATACACATGGTGGCCACCGTCATACACACTGTCACACTGACATACTTTTGAGTTCCATGTCACTGCGTTCTACAAACCAAGAAATTATAATAATTCTCTAGTACCTTATGATGATAATAATTTTCTAATACCTTATAATGTTAGAGTTTCTTAACCAAACAGATAAAACTAACCAGATAGACAAACTTTCTAACTGTGTTCTAATAATATTAAAACAACTGTTAGCTACAACAGCTTCTTTCCAAGGCCTCATCCATCATGCAGATAGCTAGAGAACACTTGTGTGCAAAAAACTTAACACATGAAAACACTTTTGCAAGTCAACTATGGGGCTGACACCCTTCTCTTTCCCCACTTCTGCTTTTGCGAAAGTGTTTTTAAAATTCTTAACTTAGCAATCTCTTTACCAAATACCTTTGTGATAATAACAAAATTCTATAACAGTTCCATTTTGTAACACAGTATGTATAGACTATCCATATCTTCTAACAATTCTGATAAAATTATAGGTTAACATGTCTAAAAATTTCATCTGTATATTGTCATCTAGGCCAGGATGGATATTAATTGCATAATGCAACTGATCAATAAATGTCCAAATGGTTCCGTTGATCTCTATCATACTGTAGTAAAAAACGAAGCTGTCTTATCATCACATATTGCTTGTATTGCTTTTCTGATCACAACCTACAGTTGTGCTACAAAAGCTGCTGCAGCCAAAAAGTACAAATTGTTAATAAGCATAAAGTAATATATATAGGTGAAAAGAAAAGAATTCCTACAGATCATTTAGGCTGTCAGTTAAATGTGATTTGTAAAAGAAAAGCAATATACCAATATTTACTTTGAGATGCATAATAAAGCTCCAAGAGTTTAACTGATTTTAACAACAAAACAATAGATTTTGTCAAAGCTGAGGAATCATCTATGGAAAGAATGAAACCACAAGATTGAAGAAATAAATCCCATTCAAGATGTGATACATAGCATGAAGGCCAAGATGACATAAGTATTTTTATATTCCCACTCGGGCAGAATATGGGATGTTTTTGAAATGTTCATTTTACTCTCACAACTGCTATAAGGGGAGAGGACTCTACAGAGCACCTCATAATCTGTACTCACTAATGATGGTCTATATTAATTAAAGCACAGTTTTCTGTAATGGGCAAAAGAACTTACCCAGGCAATCCAATGTTTTTGAGGTGTTTGCAACAATTATACTACATAGATTGGGTTTCATCCTGAACTCCCTTTCAGGTTAAGCCAAAAGCTTCGAAATTTATCATATGTTAGTGAGAGAAATTGTAGAGAAAGAAATAGTTTCTCTACAGATGAAGTGATTAAAGATTGCAAACAGTGAGAATTTTTCTCAGCATTTATCAATTCTGCATATGCAGATTGCAAGTAGATACTAACACCTGGCAAAGAAGGTAGTCTTATGTTAGGGCACTGCAGAAATACTGGAAGTGTGATAATCCAAGCTGCATTAAATGCTTCAGTAGCATTGCTTCAGTGGCAAAACCATTGCCTAGAGCAGCTTATAGAAAGACCAATGTGTACTATACACAGTTCTAAAAAAGGAAGGTGGTATTGCACTGGCATAGTTAAATTGAAGCAATTTTGTACATAAGAATGATGCACTGATTTAAAATTGTTACTTATTAATTTATGCTTGCTTCACAACAGTGCCATATTTATGGGCAAAGTAGGCTTCAGTCTCAAGTAGATGTTTGAACTATCAGTCTCATAGGATTAGCAATTTTAAATTAAAGAAGAAGTTGCAAGAAAAGGTAATTCATACTTCGAAAAGAACTTTCATTCATGTCAAAGGCCTGGAATTTAGAACCATCAGTTCAGAATCTTATCCAAATGGTGATGTTAGCAATGCATTTTAAAGTGGCTTTCAATTAGGTTAAATAAAGAAAATAGAAGCTGATGAAGAAAGCTCAGTAAGAAGTTTTACTTTTAGATAAGGCTTGCTTGAAATGCATAATCAGTTCTGTTAACTGTAGGATATGGTACACATGACCGAGTTTATAGGTGTTCAGTGAGAGTTTCGTGCTGCGTAGTATGTTACTGTGAATAGTCAGCACAAAGATAATGTTATAAAAAAGTGGGTCTATAACTTCTACTCCTTCTCACTGAAAAAGTACATATATTGCATAAGTCATACTCGGTAACATTGCTCTGGGCTGCAAGAGCATTTGCTTGCTTTGTAAAATATTCTATCTGCCTAAATTTAAAAAAAAATCCTTTTTCAGATTTCTTAGCTCAAATGAGCATACAGATAAGGTAAGCGTTCAGGGAACATTGTTGTATGTCTAAACCCTCTCAATTAACAGTGCTGTAAATTAAGTCTCATGCAAGCCTTAACAAGGTCTTAAGAAAGCTAAATTGTATGTGTGTGGAAATCTATAGCAAGAGAAGAAGAAATAAAAAGTAGGTTAATCTAAGTGCTTCCTGTAAAGGACAAAAGTATCTTATTCCCTCAGACCTCTTTTTCACTCAATCACAATGAGGTGTATAGACTGAAACTTGATCAGACAGAAGAAGGGTTAAGACAGCACTGATTACATGTTTATGCAGATTTCTTTGTTCATCTTAGCTGAAATGAATTCTGATATCTTTTTGACATGAATAAGGTAGAGTTTAAAAGAAAGCACAAGGAAACTATGACCAGAAGAGTTTTCTCCCTACTCATTCTCATTAACACATGCCATTTGAAGAAAGAAAATATATACACAACAAATAGAAATGTCTCTAGATGTCAAAGATCTGGGAAGTGTATATGGTAAAGCATCACATCAAAAGACCCAGAATACTGCAGTGCAAAGGAAAACATAGACTCTCACAGACTTTAGTGTGTCCAGTCTATACGAAATGAATTCTGAGATAAAGCTTAAAGAGCTAAGAGAAAAAAGAAAGGTCCTTATTATTGGAGATAATACTTATTCTTAAAATACTGTAACACAAATGTAGTACAATCTTAACTTATACTGAATAATTGTAGATATAGCTTCTGTTAGCATCTTCTAATCTAAGACTTAATAGCTTCTATTGTCTCCTGCATCTGTTATAACTAAAAATGCATTAGGAGTTAACAACCAAATCATCCCTCCATCATAGCATTTCACAGGATTCCTTTTTATCTTTGGTCTGGACCTTCCCCACTCGAGCTAGCCCCTAAACCCCCAAACTTTTACAGATTCCCTCAGCACGGTCCGACTCCCTCCCCCCTCCCTAAATGAACTCTGTGGAGGTGGTGGAGTCTACAGGAAAAAAGGGCTTGGGGAAACCTGTCCCTGCATGGGGATATAGGGAGCTGGCAATGGCAGAGGAGGTGCAGAGAGGTCTGGTTGTTGTAACTTTTTGTCTGCCACAGATACTTGCAAAACTTTTCTCACAGTTGCATTTGGGTCTCAGAGCCCCTCTGTCTGATCTCGGAGTTTGATGTAGAACTCGATGACACGGGGAGCAGACAGCAGCAGCGGCGTGATGGTGTGGGCTCGTTCGCAGCTTCTTCCCCCCTTCCCGGTCGGTCCGAAGTCGCCTCTTGCCGGATTCGGCGGGGAGAGGGGGTGATGGTGGCTCTCCGCAGCTGGGGGTCTGGGCCACGTGGCAGGAATCGCTTTCGCGAACGAGCAAGCGGCGACGGGCACGGTCGGGCAGGGCACAGCGGCGCCGGCAGGGCAGACGGGACAGACAGCGCACGGAGGCAGCACACGGCGGCGGGTGGGGGGGGGGGGG
>NW_020908920.1:0-1863 GCF_003984885.1 Neopelma chrysocephalum | reverse complement strand
CCCAGGACCTTTACCCCCTGTCACTACCCAGAAATGCTCTACCCTCCTGTCATGGTTTGAAAAGGCCCAAGATCCAATTCTGATTTCTAGCCCCCCACCCACATCTCAACCCCATGTGAGATGGGTTTTCCAGACAAAAACACGAGACTCAATATGGGGGGAAGGAATATATTACAAAGACTATACAAATAAATACTTATACTATAATACACTGCATACAATCTTAACTCTATATCTATCTCTACCATGACAGTAATATTTACAATGGGCCAAATCTCTTCTCCCTCCAAATAAAAGTCCAGGAGAGAAGAAGAAGAAAAGACCTTTTCCAGTCTCTGAGCAGCAGGTTTCTCTAGGCAGCAGGCTTTCTTCTTCTCTTCCAGGCAGCAGAAGCAGTTGCTGGCTCTCTGCCAGCACACACGAGGGGGTCTCCAAGCCCCTCGGCCCTCCGTCTTCAAACGGGGGTCTTTCCGTGGACTACGTAACCCCAGACAAGGTCGTTCCACCACGGTCATATCACGAAGCACGGGGGTCTTCGTGACGGTCTGGTATCCTCAGGGGAAATCAAGCCCCTGTGCAGAGCTCCCATGCTCTGCCTCAAAGATGGCTGCCAGCTTCTCTGAAGCTGCAGCAAGGGGGGAGGAAAGCCCAAGGTCACCCCCTCCACACACATTCCTTTGGCCATCCTGGCTGAGCTCTCAGGAGGCCGGAGCTTCTTAGCTCCTCTCTGTAGTGCATACTGCACTTTAGGACTCCACTCAGTCCACCACCCCCTCCTCTTTCTCAGAGGGGTCTCTGGCGAGTTTGGGGGTTTTGGTTTGTCCAGTTCTTACCCTCCGAAACTCTGTTCCTGCTGCTGCTTTTTTTTTTCCTTCTCTTCAGACAGCTCTCTGTCTGCCCCGGCTGCATACCAGCTCATGTTGCTCCTTCTGGTCCTTATCAGTTGGCTCTTTGCCACTGCTCTTCGGACGCTGCTGTCCCTGCTGCTCCGTCACCCACTCGCAGTGGAGAAAACTCCTTCGACATCTCAGACACAGGCACTTAGTTCAGTTCTGAGTCCCTGCAGCCCCCCAACCGGGGGCTGGGGGGGGCAGAGGCCCCCCAAGGGGCCGGAGCCCCTTCTCCTCGTGGCCTCTACAACATGGCCACCTCTTCTTCCAACAAGTACTACTGCTTCTCTTCCGGTCTCCAGAGATATGTTTATATTTTGCAGGAGCACCGATTTGGTTAAGCCCCAAGGGTCACCACCCCCTGGGGGTTACCACTTTCAGCTTCAGGGGGAAAACCTGGCTCAAACCACTACACCTCCACAGCAAGCATGTCAAATACATGGGAAGCCCAAAACCTTCTCCTCATTTTTTTGCTTTTACCTTTTTTTTTTTCTCAAAAAGCAAGGTAATACCCCTTGCTTTCAAATCTTTTTAGATATCTAAGATCCAGAGTTTATCCGGACACTTGCAAAGACACCAAGTCTTTGTGGGTAGCCTTAGTCATCAAATTCCACCTGCATATAAGGCAGCATGGAACGGACAGAGAAAAGTCTCTTCTCCTAGAATTTACTCTCTGAGGGACAGAGGCAGTGCCACCTGTTTAGTTCCAGCTCAGAAATCACTGGTTCAGCCTTCTTGAGCTTGCAGGTTTATCTCTGTTATTTATATCACAGAATTTCCTTTACTTTGGGCTTTGAGTCTTGCCTGAGAAAAAATGTTATCCTATATGAAAAGAAAAAAAAAAGGATGTTTTTCTTTAAAACATCCAGTTGTTACAGATACATAAAATGATGAACATGTCTGAAATGCACTCCTTTGGAGTCTTTCAGCACATCTTCCATGAGGCTGAAATCTGTCTTGTCTTCTACAGGAA
>NW_020908919.1:0-663 GCF_003984885.1 Neopelma chrysocephalum | reverse complement strand
CAGGGTGGTGAGGCGTTGGCTCTTTGGTTGCCAGGGGCTATTCCAGAATGGAGAGGATAGGCCGTGACATGACAAAAGGGCCCAAAGCACATGGGTTGGTCTGCACTGTGCTGCTGTGGGGTGTTGGTTCTTTGGTCACCAGGGGCTATTCCGGATTGGAGAGGATAGACCGTGACATCACAAAAGGGCCCAAAGCACATGGGTTGGTCTGCACTGTGCTGGTGTGGGGTGTTTGTTCTTTGGTCCCCAGGGGCTATTCCGGATTGGAGAGGATAGGCTGTGTCATCCCAAAGGAGCCTTTGGCACACGGATGGGGTTGAACTGTCCCATGGTGGGGGCTTGGTTCTTTGGTTTCCGGGAGTGTGGTGGGGAAAAAGGTGTTTTTTCCCCCTGGAGTTCAAAAAATGGTAACCCCCGAGGGGGTGGTGTCTCTCCTGCTGTTGACCCAATCAGCGCCCCTGCAAAATTCAAACCTATCACACCAGAGCGGAAAAGAAGGGGGATGAGGTAGTTGGAGAAGAAGTGGCCATGTTCTGAGAGCACGAGGGGAGAAGGGGCAGGAGCCCTGCTGGGGACCACAGCCCCTCAGCCCCCCGGCTGGGGTCCTAGAAACTCGGAAACAGTGTTCAACTGGACCGAGGTCTGGGACTGAAAAAGCTGGGA
>NW_020908918.1:0-1205 GCF_003984885.1 Neopelma chrysocephalum | reverse complement strand
CCAATACTCCCCCTCTTTTGTTTATTTAGTAAATTTTTGATGTTTTGATGGGCCCGCTCTACTATACCTTGTCCCGTGGGGTTGTGAGGAATTCCAGTGGTATGGTGAATTCCCCAATTATCAAAAAATTTTTTCGTGTCTGCTGATACATAGGATGGTCCATTGTCAGTTTTAATTTGTTTGGGGACTCCCATCCTAGCAAAAGCAGACAGAAAGTGTTTCTTGACATCTTTGCTTTTTTCCCCAGAATGCGCGGTGGCTACAATCATTTTTGAAAACGTGTCCACAGACACATGAACATACTTTAATTTGCCAAATTCTGGTACGTGTGTAACATCAGATTGCCAAATTTCTAGTGCTGACAGCCCCCTGGGATTTGTCCCCTCTGGAACCAGCGGGGCAATTTTTTGGCAATCAGGGCAAGCTTTTAGAATTTCTTTTGCTTGAGTTAATTTGAGGCCGAATTGTTTTTTTAGCGATCGCGCATTCTGGTGGAAAAACTCATGCGAAATTTTCGCTTGTTGGTACAAATTTGGGGTAACCACCATACCTGCCAAATGGTCGGCGATCTGGTTTCCCTCAGCCACAGGACCTGGTAGAGTAGTGTGGGACCTCGTGTGGACAATGTAATATCTGAATTCTCTTATTTCAATTAGAAACAACAATTTTTTCAACAAATTAGATAATTTTTCATTAGATACTTCTTTTAGATACGAATTTTCAATCCTTTTGACAATGCCCACAACGTATGCTGAATCTGAAACGATATTAATTGGTTCTTTATTAAAAATTTGGAAGGCGCGAACAACTGCTGATAATTCTACGATTTGGGGGGAACCTTGTACTTTGTGGATGTCTTGTTGCCAATTATTCTTTTGTTTCCAAACAATTACTGCATTTCCGGTTCTCCCAGAGCCATCAGTAAAAATGGTTTTTGCATTTTTAATTGGCAGGTCTGATTGCATAATTTTTAGTTTTAGTGGAATCGGAATTAGTCTTTGCAAAAACGGGCACGCCGGGAGGTGAAATTTGATTTCTCCCGGGTAACCCCCGATGGCGATTTGGAAGTCTGTAGAATTTTGCAGCAGTTGTTCCAGATGTTCAGAAGTCAATGGGAGGTAGATGTAATTTGGTTCCTCTCCACTGAGTTCTAAACACCTGGTGCGGCCTTTGAATATTAGTTTGCCAATCATCTCTGCAATGGT
>NW_020908917.1:0-429 GCF_003984885.1 Neopelma chrysocephalum | reverse complement strand
GGGGGGTCCCTGGCTGGGAGGTGGTCCCCGAGGGTCTCTATGGGGCCAGGGGGACCCAGGGGGGTGTCTATGGGGCCGGGGGGCTCCAGGGGGGTCTCTATGGGGCTGGGGGGGTCCCTGGCTGGGAGGTGGTCCCCGAGGGTCTCTATGGGGCCGGGGGGATCCCCAGGGGTCTCTATGGGGTTGGGGGGACCCAGGAGGGTCTCTATGGGGCAGGGGGGATCCAGAGGGGTCTCTATGGGGCCGAGGGGTTCCAGGGGGTTCTCTATGGGGCAAAGGGGATCCAGGAGGGTCTCTATGGGGCCAAAGGGAACCAAGGGGTTCTCTATGGGGCCGAGGGGTTCCAGGGGGTTCTCTATGGGGTTGGGGGGGTCCAGGGGGTTCTCTATGGGGCCAAAGGGAACCAAGGGGTTCTCTATGGGGCCGGGG
>NW_020908916.1:0-4103 GCF_003984885.1 Neopelma chrysocephalum | reverse complement strand
CCCCCCCCCCCCCGCCGCCGTGTGCTGCCTCCGTGCGCTGTCTGTCCCATCTGCCCTGCCTGCCCGACCGTGCCCGCCGCCGCTTGCTCGTTCGCGAAAGCGATTCCTGCCGCGTGGCCCAGACCCCCAGCTGCGGAGAGCCACCATCGCCCCCTCTCCCCGCCGAACCCGGCAAGAGGCGACTTCGGACCGACCGGGAAGGGGGGAAGAAGCTGCGAACGAGCCCACACCATCACGCCGCTGCTGCTGTCTGCTCCCCGTGTCATCGAGTTCTATATCAGACTCCGAGATCAGACAGAGGGGCTCTGAGACCCAAATGCAGCTGTGAGAAAAGTTTTGCAAGTATCTGGCAGACAAAAAGTTACAACAACCAGAACTCTCTGCACCTCCTCTGCCATTGCCAGCTCCCTATATCCCCATGCAGGGACAGGTTTCCCCAAGCCCTTTTTTCCTGTAGACTCCACCACCTCCACAGGGTCCATTTAGGGAGGGGGGAGGGAGTCGGACCGTGCTGAGGGAATCTGTGAAAGTTTGGGGGTTTAGGGGCTAGCTCGAGTGGGGAAGGTCCAGACCAAAGATAAAAAGGAATCCTGTGAAATGCTATGATGGAGGGATAATTTGGTTGTTAACTCCTAATGCATTTTTAGTTATAACAGATGCAGGAGAACATAGAAACTATTAAGTCTTAGATTAGAAGATGCTAACAGAAGCTATATCTACAATTATTCAGTATAAGTTAAGATTGAGCTATACTACATTTGTGTTACAGTATTTTAAGAATAAGTATTATCTCCAATAATAAGGACCTTTTTTTCTCTTAGCTCGTTAAGCCTTATCTCAGAATTCATTTCGTATAGACTGGACACACTAAAGTTTGTGAGAGTCTATGTTTTCCTTTGCACTGCAGTATTCTAGGTCTTTTGATGTGATGCTTTACCATATACACTTCCCAGATCTTTGACATCTAGAGACATTTCTATTTGTTGTGTATATATTTTTTTTCTTCAAATGGCATGTGTTAGTGAGAATGAGTAGGGAAGAAACTCTTCTGGTCATAGTTTCCTTGTGCTTTCTTTTAAACCCTACCTTATTCATGTCAAAAAGATATCAGAATTAATTTCAGCTAAGATGAACAAACAAATCTGCATAAACATGTAATCAGTGCTGTCTTAACCCTTCTTCTGTCTGATCAAGTTTCAGTCTATACATCTCATTGTGATTGAGTGAAAAAGAGGTCTGAGGGAATAAGATACTTTTGTCCTTTACAGAAAGCACTTAGATTAACCTACTTTTTATTTCTTCTTCTCTTGCTATAAATTTCCACACACATACAATTTAGCTTTCTTAAAACCTTGTTAAGGCTTGCATGAGACTTAATTTACAGCACCGTTAATTGAGAGGGTTTAGACATACAACAATGTTCCCTGAATGCTTACCTTATCTGTATGCTCATTTGAGCTAAGAAATCTGAAAAAGGTTTTTTTTTAAATTTAGGCAGATAGAATATTTTACAATATAGACCCACTTTTTTATAACATTATCTTTGTGCTGACTATTCACAGTAACATACTACGCAGCACGAAACTCTCACTGAACACCTATAAACTCGGTCATGTGTACCATATCCTACAGTTAACAGAACTGATTATGCATTTCAAGCAAGCCTTATCTAAAAGTAAAACTTCTTACTGAGCTTTCTTCATCAGCTTCTATTTTCTTTATTTAACCTAATTGAAAGCCACTTTAAAATGCATTGCTGACATCACCATTTGGATAAGATTCTGAACTGATGGTTCTAAATTCCAGGCCTTTGACATGAATGAAAGTTCTTTTCGAAGCATGAAATTACCTTTTCTTGCAACTTCTTCTTTAATTTAAAATTGCTAATCCTATGAGACTGATAGTTCAAACATCTACTTGAGACTGAAGCCTACTTTGCCCAAAAATATGGCACTGTTGTGAAGCAAGCATAAATTAATAAGTAACAATTTTAAATCAGTGCATCATTCTTATGTACAAAATTGCTTCAATTTAACTATGTCAGTGCAATACCATTTTTTTTTAGAACTGTGTATAGTACACATAGGTCTTTCTATAAGCTGCTCTAGGCAATGGTTTTGCCACTGAAGCAAGGCTACTGAAGCATTTAATGCAGCTTGGATTATCACACTTCCAGTATTTCTGCAGTGCCCTAACATAAGACTACCTTCTTTGCCAGGTGTTAGTATCTACTTGCAATCTGCATATGCAGAATTGATAAATGCTGAGAAAAATTCTCACTGTTTGCAATCTTTAATCACTTCATCTGTAGAGAAACTATTTCTCTCTATATAATTTCTCTCACTAACATATGATAAATTTCGAAGCTTTTGGCTTAACCTGAAAGGGAGTTCAGGATGAAATCCAATCTATGTAGTATAATTATTGCAAACACCTCAAAAACATTGGATTGCCTGGGTAAGTTCTTTTGCCCACTACAGAAAGCTGTGCTTTAATTAATATAGACCATCATTAGTGAGTACAGATTATGAGGTGCTCTGTAGAGTCCTCTCCCCTTATAGCAGTTGTGAGAGTAAAATGAACATTTCAAAAACATCCCATATTCTGCCCGAGTGGGAATATAAAAATAATTATGTCATCTTGGCCTTCATGCTATGTATCACATCTTGAATGGGATTTATTTCTTCAATCTTGTGGTTTCATTCTTTCCATAGATGATTCCTCAGCTTTGACAAAACCTATTGTTTTGTTGTTAAAATCAGTTAAAATCTTGGAGCTTTATTATGCATCTCAAAGTAAATATTGGTATATTGCTTTTCTTTTACAAATCACATTTAACTGACAGCCTAAATGATCTGTAGGAATTCTTTTCTTTTCACCTATATATATTACTTTATGCTTATTAACAATTTGTACTTTTCAGCTGCAACAGCTTTTGTAGCACAACTGTAGGTTGTGATCAGAAAAGCAATACAAGCAATATGTGATGATAAGACAGCTCCGTTTTTTACTACAGTATGATAGAGATCAACGGAACCATTTGGACATTTATTGATCAGTTGCATTATGCAATTAATATCCATCCTGGCCTAGATGAAAATATACAGATGAAATTTTTAGACATGTTAACCTATAATTTTATCAGAATTGTTAGAAGATATGGATAGTCTATACATACTGTGTTACAAAATGGAACTGTTATAGAATTTTGTTATTATCACAACGGTATTTGGTAAAGAGATTGCTAAGTTAAGAATTTTAAAAACACTTTCGCAAAAGCAGAAGTGGGGAAAGAGAAGGGTGTCAGCCCCATAGTTGACTTGCAAAAGTGTTTTCATGTGTTAAGTTTTTGCACACAGGTGTTCTCTAGCTATCTGCATGATGGATGAGGCCTTGGAAAGAAGCTGATTCTTCGGAACAAGGTTGATGTTATTCCTGCAGGTGACTGTGACACCACCAGAAGCTGTTGTAGCTAACAGTTGTTTTAATATTATTAGAACACAGTTAGAAAGTTTGTCTATCTGGTTAGTTTTATCTGTTTGGTTAAGGAACTCTAACATTATAAGGTATTAGAAAATTATTATCATTATAAGGTATTAGAAAATTATTATAATTTCTTGGTTTGTAGAACGCAGTGACATGGAACTCAAAAGTATGTCAGTGTGACAGTGTGTATGATGGTGGCCACCATGCGAATGTGAAAATGAAAGTGTATGCATGCATGTGTGTGAACATATGAACACAAATACATAAACACCTTTGGATGAGCAGATACACTGACACCTTTGAATAAACAGAAGACACATAACCCACAATTGAATAGAGTTCCATTTCCAGAAGTGTTTTAGGTTGAATAAATTTTTTAAGAATAAACCCTATATTTAGAGAAGCACTTTTAAGTAAAATTTAAGAGCACAAGCCCTGAAGTTAATAGGTTGTTAAGTTTGTTAATGATAGTGATATAATTGTATGTAGATGTGTTTATTGAAATATTATGGGTATAATAAGAAATGTTACGGAAATGCAATTTAAATTGTTCAAAACTAAAAAGGGGATTTGTTGCAGGGTTCAAATTGTGAACAATTTCCATTGCATTTCTGTAG
>NW_020908915.1:0-642 GCF_003984885.1 Neopelma chrysocephalum | reverse complement strand
AGTATTTGTCAGGATCTCCAGAATCTCTCGAGTGTCCCTTTAAGTAGCCGACTGTGGCTGAGCCATAGAAGAGTGTCAGCACCCCGAGGTGTGAGGAGCAGGTGGAAAAGGCTTTGTGCCTGCCCAGAGCTGAGGGTATTTTCAGAATTGCCCTGATAATTTGAATGTAAGACAGAACTATTAAGCAGAAGGGAAGGATTACAAAAGCCAGGGTGATGGTGTGCAGCCCCACTTGGTTCCAGAACGTGTCTGCACAGGCCAGGTCCAGCAGCAGGGGGACGTCCCAGAAGAAGTGAGGAAGGTCATGGGATGCACAGAAGGGCAAAGTGAACAGCTGGTAGGTCTGTCCTACCTGCACTGGTGCCACAGCCCCCCAGGAGCCCAGCAGCAGCCTGGTGCAGAGCCCCCTGCTCATGGCCAGGGGATAGTGCAGGGGGTGGCACACGGCCAGGTAGCGCTCATAGGCCACGGCAGCCAGGAGAAGGCTTTGGGTGCTGCCCAGCAGAACCAGGAAATACAGCTGGGCAGCACTGCCAAGGAAGGGGATCCTGCCATCTGCCCTCAGGAGACACAGCAGCATTTTTGGCAGAGTGATGGAGGTGTAGCAGACCTGCAGGAAGGACAAGTTCCTCAGGAAGAAGT
>NW_020908914.1:0-3271 GCF_003984885.1 Neopelma chrysocephalum | reverse complement strand
AGCCGGTATACAAATTAAAACTCTGGAGCCCTTAAAACTCTGTGCACAGAACCCGGTAAGGAACTAACAATCTATAAATTCTACCGGGCGGGCTGGGTGAAATGTGTGTGTGTGTATATGTGTATGAATGTAAATGAAAGCGTCGGCGAGCGCAGGAGAGCGGAGGACCGGGGAGTACTCGGACCCCCGGAGCGGCACGGCGGGGTCGGCCCGGGGCCGGAGCCAAGCGGCTTGCAGTAGAGCCAGGCGGCTGCTGCGAGCGCAGCGGGGCGGGAACCGGCGGAGCGGCTGGGGCCCGTGAGCGAGTGGCGCCGGGCGGCGAAGTGCTCTGGGCAGAGGCGGAACAGAGCGGAGCGGCGGCACGCTCGAGCGGCGAGCGGCGGCAGCGCGCCGTGGGTGTCCCGGAGCGGCGCGGCGGGGTCGGCCCAGGGGCCAGGAGCGAGAGGCGCTGAGCAGCGGCCCGGGGCCGGCCCGGGGCCGGAGCCAAGCGGCGCGGGGCCGGCCCGGGGGAGAAGGCGTAACCGAGTCGGCCCCGTGGCTGGAGACGGGCTAATCTCAGGCGGGCCGGCCGGGAGCTGGGCGGCGCAGCGGCAGCGGTTGGCACGGCGCTCGCGGGAGCTTTAGAGTCCGGTAGCGCGTGTGTAGGGGAGGCGACGCCAGCCGGGAGTCTGGCGGTGTGTGCGAACGCGTAAAGTGCCGGCCAAGGGCCCGCCGGTACACTAAAGCGAAAGGTGGCGCTGGACGGGGATCCGGCAGCACCACCAGCCGGGGGGCCGGCGGCGCCAGACGGAAATACACGGCTCCTGTGGGGCGGGGGTTCCCGCAGCTTAACTGATCAGGGGCCGGTGCCGAGGGAGCGAGTGGCGCCGGGCGGCGAAGTGCCCCGGGCAGCGGCGGAGCAGGGCGAACCGGCGGCCGTAGGAGCCGCGAAGCAGTGCCGAGATTGCATAGTACCGGGAGCGGAGTGGCCACTGAAAATGGCGGTGGTCACGTGGCGCGATGCCGCGCGGAACAGAAAGAGTCTCGGTCTGGGAGCACGGGCGGGGGCAGGTCGGCCCCATAGCGGGAGGCGGGGGGACATAGCCCTGCCGGAGCGGCGTGGGAAGTTCCTGACCGGAGAGGTGGCGGAGCCGCCGCCAAACTGGTCCCGCTGGTGCTAGGGGTAGCAGCGGCGGTCGCGGCCGCTTCCGCCGATGCGGCGTGAGCTGCGGGTGGCCCGGAATGCCTGCGGCGCTGGCTGGCACGAACTGCAAGCGGCACGGGCTGCGAGCGGGGCAGCTCTGGCAGACCACAGCGGCTCCGCTGACCGCAGCGCGCGGGGAGCCGGCCCCGCTGGCCGCGGCGCAGACAGGCACCGCGGGGCGGGGAGGCAGCGCAGAGGGGCGGTACCACAAGCGGCCGAGATAGAAGAAGCCGGAACGAGCTGTTCCCAAGGCAAGGGGCCGGTGGCGTGCCCCGGCGGGGAGCCGGCCCTGCTGGCTGCAGCGCAGGTGGGCGCCGCGGGGGCGGTGCCAAGGGGTGGTGCCTGGAGGCGGTGCCGGAATTCTAGTTTGGCTCTGGGGGCAGAAAACCCCGCAGAAAAACTTTGACAAATGTAAAAGCTAAGCAATCAACAAGCATAAGAAGTTTGACAAGAACAGCCCTGTCTGTGTGTATAGACTAAGCAGCGAGAAACTAGAGAGCGTTTGCAGGGGGAGCCCTGGAGGTCCTGGTCTACGACAAGTAAAGGAAGAGTCCACAGTGCCTTAGCAACCAAGAGAGACATCAGTGTCCTGTGATTAAGTTAACCAGACCTGAGCCGTGTCTCAGGCCCTGGGGGTGGGGTGAACGTACTTGACGTGTGTTTAGCATGTGGTGTTGTATAGTTGGTGAACAATTTATTGATAGTAATAGCAGAGAATTTACTAGAATGCTTTGAGAAAGAGTCCATGGGAAGCATGTGAAGTGGGTAAGTTCAGAAATGCGGCGAGAACATCCTGCCAAAAAGACAATGAATTTTGGTGTGGGAGCTGTTGGGGGACCTGTTGATAGCAGAGATGGACTTAGCAAGTGGAGATCTGGTGGCAATAGTGCCTCAAAAGATGAACTGGGGGTCGAACTTTTTTGTTTTCTTTTTAAAAAGGAAAATTGAGTGTAAATCCCAAAGTGTGTATAAGCATGTTGGCTAGACTGAAGTCTGCAAAAGTGAAAGAGATAATATGATGAGCAAAGTATCGCCTGAATGCTTGGGGGCAAATGGTTTTAACAGCAAATTTGAAAGAAATATTGTGAGCGTGCCCACTAACTCTCATCTGAGTGAGAAGCCCAATGCAAGACGAGAGTAGTAGCTGGGGCAAACCTGTTCCAGTAAAAGTGACTGAAATTAATGTTTAGAACAAAAATAACAATTAATACCTTGTTGAAAAGTGTTAAAGAAATGCCTGAAGAAATATCTAAAACTTAATGTAACTTGAAAGTAAGTTCTTTTACAGTAACTAAGAAGCAACCAACCCTGAAAAATGACCTTCAGCAAAAGAAGCGGAGCTCCCAGCTCAAGAAACGAGCCATCGATACAAAGGTCAATAGTGTAAACGCAAACCAAACCGTAAGAGTGAAATACAAATCGTGTTGTTGTTTGTCTGTTAAAATAGACTTGCATTCTATACTTAAATGTATAGTATAAAAATCATTTCTCAGCAGTCAGTCAAACAGCAGCAGAGCCTTAGAGCCTGATCAGCCAACCTACAAAACCACCCGATAGAGCGACAGAGGGCAAGACCAGATTAGCCCCTGTACTTGCCACGAAGAAGATCCTTTTTCCCCTGCTATTGGTTGCACCCCAATAGGCATGGAGAGTGGAAGTATAAGCTATACTGGACCTCTGTTCGCCTTAATCACGTTCTAGGTTGGAGTCATTACTGCTGATAAATGCTGAGAATAATCATATAAATAATCTTACAATCACCTGTCAAAGTACTTTAACAAAAATTTTGTTTTTCAATCTGACAAAAAGATAGCAGAAAAGTGACCCTAGAAAAGAGCCCAAACACTCAAGAAATACTTCAAAGTAACTCACTAGTAGTAAATTGAGCCAACTGAAAAAGTAAACATTGAATTTCATAGTGCCTGAGGGAAGACTGTTGTTTACCGTGTTTAATCCAATGTTTTATAAGATTAAGTTCTAGTGCTGTATGAGAGATACAACGAACCTCTCGGCGGGGTGGTCCCGCAGAGGTCCCACAACGAACCTCTCGGCGGGGTGGTCCCGCAGAGGTCCCACAAGTAACCTCTC
>NW_020908913.1:0-589 GCF_003984885.1 Neopelma chrysocephalum | reverse complement strand
TTAGCTACAACAGCTTCTTTCCAAGGCCTCATCCATCATGCAGATAGTTAGAGAACACCTGTGTGCAAAAAACTTAACACATGAAAACACTTTTGCAAGTCAACTAAGGGGCCGACACCCTTCTCTTTCCCCACTTCTGCTTTTGCGAAAGTGTTTTTAAAATTTTTAACTTAGCAATCTCTTTACCAAATACCTTTGTGATAATAACAAAATTCTATAACAGTTCCATTTTGTAACACAGTATGTATAGACTATCCATATCTTCTAACAATTCTGATAAAATTATAGGGTAACATGTCTAAAAATTTCATCTTCATGTTTTCATCTAGGTGGATGGATATTAATTGCATAATGCAACTGATCAATAAATGTCCAAATGGTTCTGTTGATCTCTATCATACTGTAGTAAAAAACGAAGCTGTCTTATCATCACATATTGCTTGTATTGCTTTTCTGATCACAACCTACAGTTGTGCTACAAAAGCTGTTGCAGCTGAAAAGTACAAATTGTTAATAAGCATAAAGTAATATATATAGGTGAAAAGAAAAGAATTCTTACAGATCATTTAGGCTGTCAGTTAAATGTGAT
>NW_020908912.1:0-496 GCF_003984885.1 Neopelma chrysocephalum | reverse complement strand
GCTTGAATTTGTATTTTGTTTTTCAATCCAAAAGTCTAAATCTGTTAATTATCATCTCTAGTGATAAGTCATTGCCCCAGGAAGCATTTTGTAATTTGTGTGTCTGACTCTTTGTATTAATAGATTCATTTTTGGCATTATTTGCTATTCTAGAAAATTATCCTAAAGCCCAGCTTTTATCTTAAGAAAGTTGAATAGCAAATTGTACTTTAGTAGTGCCCAGTGTCTGCTTCAGTTAATGACTTGTTGTTCACCCCTTTCTATTGCTTTGCATGTCATCTGTTCAGTAAATTTGATCAGTCTATGTGGAATTCCTCAGGTTTTGACTTGAAAAGCTGCTGTGTCATTTTTGCAGTACCCAAAGTCAGCCTTAAGCCAGTTAGACTGACCTCAAAGCAGGGCTAGCTGTGCACACTGAGTTCACTTCCTCTCAAGAGGAGAGAAAGAAGTAATTTCCACTTTCATTTAAAAGCAAAAGTTGAATTTGAAGCTGTGT
>NW_020908911.1:0-1000 GCF_003984885.1 Neopelma chrysocephalum | reverse complement strand
AGGGGCAGGTACGAAGCATCCCCATCCATCAGCTCCACGGGATACCCCGAAACCATCAGCTCTGCTGCCATTTGGGGCAATTTGACAATGTTTTCATTCTTTGAGTTCCTTAAGTGCAGAGCTTCATAGATCTGCCCTACCTCTCTCAAAAGATGCTCCAGGCCAACGGATGAATCATTGATTTCATCAGAGAGGGCCTCCAACCTACTCAGCAACTCAGGGTTTGGATTGGTTTTTCCCTTGCTTTTCCTTTTTTCCAGGATTTCAGACCATAACTTGTGATAGTCTCTCCTCAGTTCCTCAAGGCGACCGGAGGACAGGTCATCCATAAAGACCTTCATCCACTGCAGGAAGTATTTCTTGGTATCTGCTGGCTGTGACTGGAGAAAGCCAAGGAATGGTTTCATCAGCTGGTTGAGGGGGGAAGCTCGCTCTAGTTGCTTTCTTCTTATTGCTGCCTTGTCAGATTCAATTTGACTCCGATGGCGCTCGATGCTCCTGTTGCCCTTCTCCTGCAAGCGAGTGAGTTCTTTGTCCTTTTGGCACCACTGCTGCCACAGTTTTCCTTGAAGAGGCAGGAGCTGGGATTTGATCTCAGACAGCTTCTCCTTCTTCAGAAGGGTCACCAGCTCCTTTGCCTTTGCTTTGGCTGTCACACACTCGGGTCGATCTTCGTCCACTAAGAATCCATGCTGGCGAGCTTTGTCCAGGCAGGCGTCCAGGCTGAAACGTGGGTTGGACCCTTCCAGGAGATTCCTGATTGTTTTGGTGAGCTCGTTCATCATCTCTGCTTCGTTTCTGTTCTTGATCCCTATTGTTATGGTTTTGCCGGATTGTCCAGCTGCAACCTTCTCTTTGTCAGTGAGAAGACAAACCAGAGGCCTTTGCGACTGCCACAGGTCTCGCAGAAGCGTTTTCCCTCTGTCGTCCATGAGCTCCGAGTCGGAGACAAGAGCCACGTTGAGAGCAGAGATCTCCTGTAAGAACTGCAGCTGCGCTC
>NW_020908910.1:0-355 GCF_003984885.1 Neopelma chrysocephalum | reverse complement strand
AACCCCCCCAGAAACCCCTCAATATCTCCCCCAAACCCCTCGGTCCCCTGTCCAAATTCCCCCTTCAGAGCCCCTTCAATCCCCCCCAAACCCCTTCAAACTCCCCCTTAAACCCTTCAGGGACCCCCCAAACTTCTCGGGGACTCCCTAAAACCCCTCAGTCCCCTCCCCAAATCCCCCTTTGGAGCCCCTCGAACCCCTTCAATCCCCACCAAACCCCTTCAAACTCCCCCTTAAACCCCTCAGGGACCCCCCAGATTTCTTGGGGACCCCCCAAATTTCTTGGGGCCCCCCTAAAACCAATTTAACCCCCCCCCCAGGTGGACAACTCGTCCCTGACGGGGGAGTCGGAGCC
>NW_020908909.1:0-769 GCF_003984885.1 Neopelma chrysocephalum | reverse complement strand
TATCCGGTGTCAGGAAAAATCTGTCCCCAGAATATCCGGTGTTCGGAAGATTCTGTGCCTGGAACATCCCGTGTCTGGAATACTCCATCTCTGGAATATCCCGTGTCTGGAACATCCTGTGACCGGAAGATCCCGTGCCTGGACTATCCCGTGTACGGAATACCCGTGTCCGGAGTATTGCGTTACCAGGACACGCTGTGTCCATAATTATCCATGCCTGGATAATCCCGTGTCCGGAACATCCCGCATCGGGAACATCCCCTGCCTGGAACTTCCAGTATCTGGAACATTCAGTGTCTGGAACATTCCGTGCCTGGAACTTCCGTTACGGGGAACATCCCGTGTCCGAGATATCCCGTGCCTGGAACATTCCGTGCCTGGAACATCCTGTGTGTGGAGCATTCCATGTCTGGAAGATACGGTGTCAGGAATATCCACTGTCCGCAGTATCCGGTGTCAGGAATATCCCAGGTCTGAAACACCCCGTGTCCGGAAGATCCCTTGCCTGGAACATCCCGTGTCCAGAACATCCTGTGTCTGCAATATCCCATGTCTGGAATATCCCGTGTCCGGAAATATCCATCTCTGGAATATCCCTTGTCTGGAACATCCCGTGTCCGGAAGATCCCGTGCCTGGAACATCCAGTGCCTGGAACATCCCGTGTCTGGAATATTCCGTATCCGGAACATCCCGTGTTCGGAACACTCCGTGTCTGAATATGCCATCTCTGGACCACCCGTGTCTGGAACACCCCGTGCCTGGAACATT
>NW_020908908.1:0-1017 GCF_003984885.1 Neopelma chrysocephalum | reverse complement strand
CCTGGGTCCTGTCATTCCAGGCCCTGATCCCCAGTCCCTCTCCAGCTTTCCTGGAGCCCCTTCAGGCTCTGGAATGTGCTCCAAGCTCCCCCTGGAATCCTTTTCCCTTCTCCAGGCTGAGCCCTGGGAGCCGGGAGCAGAAGCTGCTGCCATGGAATCCCAGGGAGTTAATTACGGATTTAATCAGGTTTCCAGCCGGGCTGGGAATCCCAGGAAAACCTGATTAAATCCACAATTAACCCAGAGGGTCTCGGTGGGCCCCCCCAGAGCGATATCCCAGCCAACAGCCAATCCATGATCCCGCAGGAGGGAACTCATGGAAACGCTCCCATTTAATCCCGGAACCACTCGGGGGCTTTTCCCTTCCCGCCAGGAAAACTGTCCTGGGGAATCCCAACCATCCCAGGGCTGGGGTGGAGCCTGGCACTGCCCAGACCAGTTGGAGTTGGGATGAGGGGATGCAGGGACAGTCCAGGGGAAGTTTTCCCTTGTTTTCCTGAAGATCTCGTGCCAGGGGACTCCGGGAAGGGGAGGATGGGGAGGAGACCCACAATTCCCACGGGATGTGGGATGGATTCCCACCCTCCCTCCGTGTGCCCCTGGGAGCTCCCACTGCAAAGGGACCCAGGGATGGATCCCTCCTGCTTCCCGTGGGGTGGGATGGGATTCCCAGCCCAGACAGGGAAAGGGGTCACTGCTCCGTGGGCCCGGAACAGCGGGAATAGGGATACGGAGCTGCTCCCAGGGCTGGCTCCAGGCTGGGAGAGCTGGAAATGGCCAGGCTGGATTTGGGAAGGATCCCGGGAGAGCTTGGAGCACATTCCAGAGCCTGAAGGGGCTCCAGGAGAGCTGGAGAGGGACTGGGGATCAGGGCCTGGAATGACAGGACCCAGGGAATGGATCCCACTGGGAAAGGGGAGATTTGGGGGGGAGACTGGGAAGGGATTCCTGACTGGTCTGGAATTCCCAGAGAAGCTGTGGCTGCCCCTGGATCCCTGGCAGTGTCCAAGGCCGGGT
>NW_020908907.1:0-367 GCF_003984885.1 Neopelma chrysocephalum | reverse complement strand
CAGAGATGGGGAGCAGGGGACAGGGATGGGGACAGGAGTGGGGACAAGGGGACAGGGATGGGACAGGGACGGGGACCAGAGACCAGGAATGGGGACGGGTGGGGACAAGGGAACAGGGATGGGAACCAGGGGACAGGGATGGGACAGGGATGGGGACCTGGAACAGGGATAGGACAGGGATGGGGGCCTGGGATGTGAACCGGGGGACAGGGATGGGACAGGGACGGGGACCTGGGAACAGGGATAGGACAGGGATGGGGGACAGGGATGGGACAGGGATGGGACAGGAATGGGAGACAGGGATGGGACAGGGATGGGTCCCAAGGCCCTGGGGACAGTCCCAGCCCCCCCCATAACCCTCCCCCCC
>NW_020908906.1:0-309 GCF_003984885.1 Neopelma chrysocephalum | reverse complement strand
CCTGTGCCAGGAATTGACAACCCTTCCCAGGAAGGAATTTTCCCACAGAGGCAACTCAACCTCCCCTGGGGCAAGTTGAGCCTTTTCCTCTCCTCCCATGGCTCGGTAGCAGGGAGACAACACTGACACTCTCCTTGTTCTGAGCACCATTCAGGGAACTCCAGAGAGCAATGGACAGATACGGCCTCAAGGGGAGGATGTAGAATCACAGAATTCCACAAAGGAATGCCCCCACCATGACAGAAGAGGAGAGAGGGGCACGCTGGCCGTGCACTAGGAATTAGAGTGGTTTTGCTCACAGGTCAAGGA
>NW_020908905.1:0-496 GCF_003984885.1 Neopelma chrysocephalum | reverse complement strand
TGAATGTGAAAGCCTTAATTGACTTAATGAAACAGTTGCCTACAAAAAAAGTTGCTTCAAAAAGCAATTGCAAAAGCATCCAAATGTGTGGATCCTGAAAGATCTAGTATTGCCCTCTCTGGTTAGCGCAGATAATGTTTGGTTGAAGCACCGATTTTTATTTTCAATTTTTTTAAGAGAAGAGGGAAAATACTTGAAAACACTTTATTGAAACTTTATTGAAGTTGACATACTTTGCTTAATGCAATAAAGTTTATTATTTCAAAATAACACCCAAAAAAGAGTGCATCTGTGAATAAAGTCACATCTTACTGGGAATTCCTCTCTGAATCTGAGAAACCTGGCAAACAGCCTTAGCTAAAAATACCCAAACCTACATGACTTGTGCTTTGACTGCTGTGCTTACAGAACATCTGGTGGTGGTAAAAGCAGAACTAGGGCTGTCCAGGGCACTCATGTTCTGTGCAGTCTCTGACAGGAACTCATGATGGACTTT
>NW_020908904.1:0-497 GCF_003984885.1 Neopelma chrysocephalum | reverse complement strand
TTTTTTTCTCTTTTCTTTTCTTTTTTCTTTTTTCTTTTCTTTTCTTTGTTCTTTTCTTTTCTCTTTTCTTTTCTTTTCTTATCTTTTCTTTTCTGTTATTTTATTTTATTTGTTCTTTTCTCTTTTTTCTTTTCTTTTCTTTGTTCTTTTCTTTTCTCTTTTCTTTTCTGTTATTTTATTTTATTTTATTTTTTTTTCTCTTTTCTTTTCTTTTTTCTTTTTTCTTTTCTTTTCTTTGTTCTTTTCTTTTCTCTTTTCTTTTCTTTTCTTATCTTTTCTTTTCTGTTATTTTATTTTATTTGTTCTTTTCTCTTTTTTCTTTTTCTTTTCTTTTCTTATCTTTTCTGTTATTTTATTTTGTTTTATTTTATTTTGTTTTATTTTATTTGTTCTTTTCTTTTCTCTTTTCTTTTCTTTTTCCTTTTCTTTTGTTTTCTTTTCTTTTCTTTTTTCTTTTCTTTTCTCTTTTCTGTTATTTTTTTTATTCTTTTCTTTTC
>NW_020908903.1:0-740 GCF_003984885.1 Neopelma chrysocephalum | reverse complement strand
AAAGAAAAGAAAAGAAAAAAGAAAAAAGAAAAGAAAAGAGAAAAAAACAAATAAAATAAAATAAAATAACAGAAAAGAAAAGAGAAAAGAAAAGAACAAAGAAAAGAAAAGAAAAAGAAAAAAGAGAAAAGAACAAATAAAATAAAATAACAGAAAAGAAAAGATAAGAAAAGAAAAGAAAAGAGAAAAGAAAAGAACAAAGAAAAGAAAAGAAAAAAGAAAAAAGAAAAGAAAAGAGAAAAAAACAAATAAAATAAAATAAAATAACAGAAAAGAAAAGAGAAAAGAAAAGAACAAAGAAAAGAAAAGAAAAGAGAAAAGAAAAGAACAAATAAAATAAAAGAAAATAACACAAAAGAAAAGAGAAAAGAAAAGAAAAAGGAAAAGAAAAGAAAAAAAGAAAAGAGAAAAGAAAAGAACAAATAAAATAAAATTAAATAACACAAAAGAAAAGAGAAAAGAAAAGAAAAGAAAAGAAAAGAAAAAGGAAAAGAAAAGAGAAAAGAAAAGAACAAATTAAAAAAATGAAATAAAATAAAATAAAATAAAAAGAAAAAAAGAAAAGAAAAGAAAAGAAAAAAGAAAAGAAAAGAAAAGAAAAGAAAAAAAGAAAAGAAAAGAGAAAAAAAGAACAAATAACATAAAAGAAAATAAAATAAAATACCAGAAAAGAAAAGAACAAAAAAAATAAAATAAAATAACAGAAAAGAAAAGAAAAGAGAAAGGAAAAAAAGAAAAGA
>NW_020908902.1:0-355 GCF_003984885.1 Neopelma chrysocephalum | reverse complement strand
TAAATCTGTTAGTTATCATCTCTAGTGATAAGTCATTACCCCAGGAAGCATCTTGAAATTGTGTCTCTAACACTCTGTATTAATAGATTCATTTTTTGGCATTACTTTGCTATTCTAGAAAATTGTCCCAAAGCCCAGCTTTTATCTTAAGAAAGTTTAATAGCAAATTGTACTTTAGTAGTGCCCAGTGTCTGCTTCTGTTAATGACTTGATGTTCACCCCTTTCTATTGCTTTCCACGTCATTTGCTCAGTAAATTTGATCAGTCTCTGTGGAATTCCTCGGGTAACACTTCACCTCAGTGTCTTAACTTAAAAATTCAGCTGGTTCAGCAGCCTGTGACGAGGTGGCTGAGT
>NW_020908901.1:0-920 GCF_003984885.1 Neopelma chrysocephalum | reverse complement strand
GCCCCGGTGAGTGCCACGGACGCCGAGCCGGCAGCTGCTGCCCCGGCTGGAGCTGCTGAGGAGGAGCCCCAGGGGCCTCTGGCTCCTGAGGACGAAGAGGCAGAAGGTTCTCCAGCCTTGGGAGAGCAGGTGCCATGGGCAGGGACACAGAGCCCGGTCCCTGCCCCACACAGCCCCTCAGAGGGCAGCGAGGCCCTGCTGGACACAAACCAGTCCATCACATGTGGGATCGTGAAGAAGGCTGACCTTGTGATCGAGGGATCCGATCAGGAGCCGGAGGAACAGATAGAGCTGGAACAAACTACAGCTACAGAAATGGTACCATTAGTTACAGCAGAAAGGACAGAGAGCCCGGTCCCTGCCCCACACAGCCCCTCAGAGGGCAGCAAGGCCCTGCTGGACACAGACCAGTCCATCACCCGTGAGATCCTGAGCGAGCCTGAGCTTGAGATCCAGGGATCCAGCCAGGAGCCAGAGGAACAGAGAAACCTGGAACAAACCATGGATACAGACACGGTAACAACAGTTACAGCAGAAAGGACAGAGAGACCAAACCCTGCCCCGCAGAGCCCCCAAGACAGCACCCAGGATCTACTGGACATGGCCTTTTACCTCTTCAGGGAGATCATGAGGAAGGCCGAGCGTGTGCTTAGCTGCTGGCAGGAGGAACAGAGGGTCCCAGAACAAAGCACGGCTACAGAAATGATAACAACAATTCCAGCAGAAAGGACAGAGAGCCCGGTCCCTGCCCCACAAAGCCCCTGCTTCCCCAGCAGCCCCTCACCTTCCCAGGTGAAAGCCCAGGCCCTCAGCAAGCAGGAGGAGGGAGCAGGAGGGGACTCAGTCCTGGCAGCGCAAGACACTGACGAGGGACCCTTCCCTGGGGAGGGCATAGACTGGAAATACTACGTTGACCAAGA
>NW_020908900.1:0-387 GCF_003984885.1 Neopelma chrysocephalum | reverse complement strand
CTACAGTCGGTTACCATGGCAACAATCATACATTCTCATTGCCTTGGTTAGTTACCATGGCAACCATCATACATTCCCATTGCTATAGTCAGTTACCATAACAACAATCATACATTCCCGTTGCTACACTCAGTTACCATGCCATCCATCATAGATTCCCATTTGTATGGTCAGTTACCTTCGGAACCAGCATCCAGTCCTGCTGCTATGGTCGGTTACCATGGTAACATCACACATTCCCATTTCTATGGTCAGGTACCACAGCAACCATCACACATTTCCATTGGTACAGTCAGTAATCATGGTAACCATCACACATTCTCATTTCCATGGTCAGTTACCATGGCAATTATCATACATTCCCGGTCCTACAGTCAGTTACCATGG
>NW_020908899.1:0-372 GCF_003984885.1 Neopelma chrysocephalum | reverse complement strand
AGTGTGGGGCACACGGGCTGGGGGTCCCTCCCAAGCCCCCCGGGCAGCCGGCGTTGGCTGGGGGGATGTGAGGGCTGGGCCTGCTCAGCACAGCCCCGGCCTCGTGCCCAGCGCCTCTTTCCTGCCCCACACAAGAGCTTCCCGGCCCCCCCAGGGCTCCCCTGCTGCTGCCTCTGCTCCTGGCCCTGCCTTTGCTGCTCCCTTGGCTGGGCCAGCGGCTGCGGGGGGGGATGGCAGCAGCTTCAGCTCCACGGCACTTCCTAGGGGGAGCTCAGCCCGGGGGGGACGGGCAGGGACCTGATGGGGATGGACAGGGGCCCAGCAGGGACAGCCAGGGCCTGCAGGGGAAGGCACAGGGACAACCTGGCCCCC
>NW_020908898.1:0-450 GCF_003984885.1 Neopelma chrysocephalum | reverse complement strand
TCTTTTCTTTTCTTTTCTGTTATTTTATTTTAATTTTTTTGTTCTTTTCTCTTTTCTTTTCTTTTCTGGTATTTTATTTAATTTTATTTTATTTTATTTGTTCTTTTTTTATCTCTTTTCTTTTCTTTTTTTCTTTTCTTTTCTTTTCTGTTATTTTATTTTATTTTTTTATTTCTTTTCTCTTTTGTTTTTTCTTTTCTTTTCTTTTTTTTCATTTTATTTAATTTTATTTTATTTCATTTTTTTATTTGTTCTTTTTGCTTTTCTTTTCTTTTCCTTTTTCTTTTCTTTTCTTTTCTTTTGTGTTATTTTATTTTATTTGTTCTTTTCTTTTCTCTTTTCTTTTCTTTTCTTTGTTCTTTTCTTTTCTCTTTTCTTTTCTGTTATTTTATTTTATTTTATTTTTTTTTCTCTTTTCTTTTCTTTTTTCTTTTTTCTTTTCTTTTCTTT
>NW_020908897.1:0-3658 GCF_003984885.1 Neopelma chrysocephalum | reverse complement strand
CGCGTTCTCTTCCCCTTGTCTAGACACCCGCAGAGGGTGACGGTGGAAGGTCTTTTGGACACGGGAGCGGACGTGACCATCATCGCCCCCAGGGACTGGCCACATAGTTGGCCAGCCCACACGACAGACACAAGGGTCAGTGGTGTGGGAGGAGTCCAACACCCTGTCAGGAGCCGTGAAGTGGTAACAGTCTACGGGCCAGAGGGCAGATCTGCAACCCTACAACCGTATGTATTAAACATACCAGTCACACTCTGGGGAAGAGATGCCATGGAACAGTGGCAACTTACACTTGGGACAGAGGAAAATTTTTAGGAGGGGTCACTGAGCAATTGCAGCTGCCCAAACTGGTCTGGAAAACAGAGACACCAGTTTGGGTAGATCAGTGGCCCCTTTCCAAACAAAAGCTGCAAATTTTAAATGACTTGGTTAATCAAGAATTGGCTAAAGGACATCTGGAGCCTTCCACCAGTCCCTGGAACACTCCAGTGTTCGTCATCAAAAAGTCCTCAGGTTCCTGGAGATTTCTCCAGGACCTGCGCAAAGTAAATGAAGTCCTCGAGCCAATGGGAGCCCTCCAGCAGGGAATGCCTTCTCCATCCATGCTCCCTGCTGAATGGCCCCTAGTGGTAATCGACATTAAGGACTGCTTTTTTCATATATACCTTAACCCGGCTGATTCGGCTAAATTCGCATTTTCAGTCCCTGCCATCAACGTTTGTGAACCCCATCGCAGGTTCCAGTGGAAGGTGCTTCCACAGGGGATGAAAAATTCTCCAACACTTTGTCAGATGTTTGTGGCAAAGGTGTTGGAACCAATTAGAAAGAAATTTCCGCAATCAATCATCTTCCATTATATGGATGATGTGTTGATTTGCGCAAAAACCAAATTATCAGTTAGGCAAACATTGGATGCTACAATTTCGGCTCTAAATTCAAATGGATTGGAAATATCCCCTGAAAAAATACAGAGAGAAGCACCTTGGAGGTACCTCGGACTCCAAATTAACACAAAAGCCATAAAACCACAATCAGTGGAAATTGACAAAAAGGTCCGAACTTTGAACGACCTCCAAAAGCTACTGGGAGCGATCAATTGGATCCGACCTGTACTGGGAATCACAACCGGTGATCTGCACCCACTGTTCGAACTTCTAAAAGGAGATGCAGATCTGTCCTCCCCCAGATTTTTAACATCTGACGCCAGGAAAGCCCTTGCCACGGTCGAAACAAAGATATCCGAGAGACAAACCAGTCGAAGGATGGAGGGACTGCCATCCTCACTAATAATCATGAGAGAGAAACACCAACCGTTAGCCATGCTGGGACAATTTATGACGGGTGAAAAAGACTTCTGTCTGTGGGAGTGGTTGTTCCTCCCCCACCAATTTTCAAAAACAATCACAACATTGGCAGAGATGATTGGCAAGTTGATCTTCAAAGGTCGCACCAGGTGCTTAGAACTCAGTGGAGAGGAACCAAACTACATTTACCTCCCATTGACTTCTGAACACTTGGAACAACTGCTGCAAAATTCTACTGACTTCCAAATCGCCATCGGGGGTTACCCGGGAGAAGTCAAATTTCACCTCCCGGCGTGCCCGTTTTTGCAAAGACTAATCCCAATTCCATTAAAACTCAAAGTTATGCAATCAGACCTACCAATTAAAAATGCAAAAACCATTTTTACCGATGGCTCAGGGAGAACTGGAAATGCAGTAATTGTCTGGAAACAAAAAAATAATTGGCACCAAGATATTCACAAAGTACAAGGTTCTCCACAAATTGTAGAATTATCAGCAGTTGTTCGCGCCTTTCAAATTTTTGATAAAGAACCTATTAATATCGTTTCAGATTCGGCATACGTTGTGGGCATTGTCAAAAGGATTGAAAATTCATATCTAAAAGAAGTATCTAATGAAAAATTATCTAATTTGTTAAAAAAATTGTTGTTTCTAATTGATATTAGGGAATTCAGATATTATATTGTCCACACAAGGTCCCACACTACTCTACCAGGTCCTGTGGCTGAGGGAAACCAGATCGCCGACCATCTGGCAGGTATGGTGGTTACCCCAAATTTGTACCAACAAGCAAAAATTTCGCATGAATTTTTTCACCAGAATGCGCGATCGCTAAAAAAACAATTCGGCCTCAAATTAACTCAAGCAAAAGAAATTTTAAAAGCCTGTCCTGATTGCCAAAAAATTGCCCCACTGGTTCCAGAGGGGACAAATCCCAGGGGGCTGTCAGCACTAGAAATTTGGCAATCTGATGTTACGCACGTACCAGAATTTGGCAAATTAAAGTATGTTCATGTGTCTGTGGACACGTTTTCAAAAATGATTGTAGCCACCGCGCATTCTGGGGAAAAAAGCAGAGATGTCAAGAAACACTTCCTGTCTGCTTTTGCTAGGATGGGAGTCCCCAAACAAATTAAAACTGATAATGGACCATCCTATGTATCAGCAGACACGAAGAAGTTTTTTGATGATTGGGGAATTCACCATACCACTGGAATTCCTCACAACCCCACAGGACAAGGTATAGTAGAGCGAGCCCACCAAAACATCAAAAATATGCTCAATAAACAAAAAAGGGGGAGTATTGGCCTAACTCCCCAAGAAAGATTGGAAAAAGTTATGTATGTATTAAATTTTTTAAATTTAGCAGAGGAACAAGAAACCCACACAGACAGAAGTCCCATAGATAAACACTTTAAATCAGAAGATGTAATAAACAAGCAAAAAGCAAAAATCATGTATAAAGATGTAATAACAGAATCGTGGACGGGCCCTTTCCCCCTAATCACATGGGGGAAAGGGTACGCATGTATTGCAGGACCAACAGGACCAAAGTGGGTCCCAACCCGACGAATAAAAATACATCAAGAACGAGACACAGCATGCGGACCATCCACCTCTCCACTTTCTTCACCATCGCCCTAATTTTCATCGACACTTCCACATCATTCCCCCTGAAGAACTGGATGAACCAACCAAATGAAAATCTATGGGTAACGTTGGCAAAAGCTACGGGAACAGACACTCTGTGTCTGGCCCAGTCGGGCGCTGGCAACCCTTTTCAGACCTGTCTCGTAGGTGTCCCCATTTCTTCTACTAACGACTGGAACGCATTTTTACCACTCACCCGAATTACAGACCCTCTTCCTTTCACTTCCGCTACCCTTGCTCAGGCTGTCTCTCGCACCCATCTTTCTTTTGACCCTCCTCAAGAAATCGATCTTTTTGGTTCGGTCCCTACTAACACCTGCATCATGTTTCACCGCTACACAGAACCCAAATTGTTTACCCCGTTTAATGTCTCTGCTAATAAGCCCATCTATCGTGAGCTTCCTTCTTCCTGGTGCAACCACTCCGTGATCACTGCGGTGACCACGGAGACAATACCGAGGTGGAGAAAACTCCCCCAAGGGTTTTTCCTCCTGTGCGGGGACCGGGCTTGGCAAGGAATCCCTGCATACCCAGAAGGCGGACCTTGCACAGTAGGAAAACTTGCCCTTTTTTAATCCGGCTAAATTTCAACTCCCAGACTCCTCCCCACAAGATCAGGCCCCAAATTCTCCTTCGTCGACAATTAGCAGAACCAAGAGAACATTTGTCCTGTATGAACGCCCAGTCCTCCCAAAACCTCGTCC
>NW_020908896.1:0-601 GCF_003984885.1 Neopelma chrysocephalum | reverse complement strand
TGAGCAAAAATAAAACTCATACAAGTTATCTGTTCCTATCAAAACTGTTTTTATTAATTGCTAAGAGATGCAAAGAGAAAGAGGAAAAATAAGAAAAGGTTGGAAAATGCTAAGATTACTTTTAGAAGCACAGAAAAGATTACCACCAAAAACTACCTTTTGCGTTGAATTGGTCTGGAGGGGGGGGAGAGAAAGAGGAAAGCAGTTTTCTGCCTTTTTTTTTTTCTCTGTCTCTGCTGCTTTTTCGATGTTCTCTCTTTAGCTGCAGGGGGTCATTCACAGCTTCAGTTCTCTGGAATGCAGCCAGGATGTGGCTCCACCGCTCACACCGGCCCTGTCCCAGGCTGTGCAGAGGTCCCGGTCCAGCCGCACCCCTCAGCCCTCAGAAATATGGTCAGGGTGGAGAAAACTCACGCAGGTGGCACGGTGGGTCTCAGTCCAGTCCACTTCAAGACGGCAGAGGTCCGGTCTCGGGCAGGCAGCAAATGGTGGCAGGAGAAAAGGTGAGGGCGAGGTGGGGCAGAAACTCTCAGCCGGTAAAGCCAAGTGTCTTCCCCACTCCTCTTTCCCTGCTATTCCCAAATTTCTCCTCAGCTTTTAT
>NW_020908895.1:0-697 GCF_003984885.1 Neopelma chrysocephalum | reverse complement strand
GGGTGTCCCAGGACAACGTGTCCCAGCTCCAGGAGAGATCTGGGGAGCAGTGAGGAGGTACTGGTGTGTACTGGTCTGTCCTAGTCTGTACTGGTCTGTCCTGGTCTGTACCCCCAATCCCCAAAGCCCCTCCCAACCTGCCCCAGGACCCTCCTGGACCCCAAAGCCCCTCAGGCCCCCCCAGGTCCCTGAGTTGGTCCTGCTGCCCCTTGAGCATCTGCAGCTCCTGCAGAACCAGGCATTTCTTTGCTCCCCACAGGGTGGTTTCCACCCCCAGAATGGAATCTGGAGGCAGCAGGATGTGCACAGTGCTCCCATTTCCTACAGTGCAAAGGGGCTGCAGGGAATGATTCCCCTGCTCTTGCAAATCTGCCAAAACCTGCAGGGCACAGAAGTGGGAGCTTCAGGAATTTGCTGGCCTTGGGAGTGGAGCTAACAGGGTATTGAGAGGAACATATCCCTCAAATACAATCTCTGTGCATACACAATATCTGTCTGGACAGGCAGATAAAGCAATAATCAGATATATTCTGTATCATATCTATGGCACATATTCTATAGAATCCATCCTTAGCTGTTGTATGATGTATCTGTAAGATATTCTAAATAATAAGCAATAATAAGGCAAGTGTCCTCCTTAGGGACACACACTTCAGAAGGGAACTTGCACTTGACCCCCCCCCTTCAGCTTTGAGCC
>NW_020908894.1:0-511 GCF_003984885.1 Neopelma chrysocephalum | reverse complement strand
GCAAGAGGGCAGACCTCAGTGCCCCTTGGCTTTGGCTGCCCTCTGGCAGAGAAGTCCCCCGGGGGCACAGCTGTTTGGGGCAGGACACGGGCAGCACCCTTGCCAGGACTCAGGGTGGTGGCAGGTCTCCTTGGGCCAGGACTTGCCACAGCTGCTGATTTGGGTGCAGCCCTGGCCAAAGGGCTCCCAGCAGCATTGGTGCCCTTGCCCACACCTTCCTTCTCGATGTCAAACCCCCCGTGTTTAGGATGGCCACCAGCCAGCACTTCTCCCAAGGAGGCCGTACCAGCTTGTGTGGAAGGCCCCGTGCCCTTCCCGCTGCGGCTGCGTCGGCGGCCGAGGGGGCTCCTTGTGCTGGGCCGGGGCTCCATGGCAGCCTGGCTGCAGGGGCAGGGGAGCCTGGAAAAGAGCCCGCACACCCCAGGGAAGGGAGCAGCCTGTGGGCCACAGGCACCATGCCAGCTCCACACACTGGGCATCAGGGACTGGGGCTTTGGGGCCGTCCTTACCA
>NW_020908893.1:0-554 GCF_003984885.1 Neopelma chrysocephalum | reverse complement strand
GGGAGGGGGCTTATATAGCCCTTGGGGACCAATCACAGGTGAGGGGTCACAATCAAGGTAAGGGGTTTACAGCCAATAAGGGAGGGGTTAACAAGGGACCAATGGAAACACCTTGGGACATCTTCCAGGACACTCTGGCCCGAGAGATAAGGGATTTACAGTGGAGGTATAGGGGAAAACGCAGTGGCTCTGTAAAGAGCCCTCTTAACATGAGTTTAAACAACATTAAAAACTTCTGATTCATCAGTCCACCTTTGGCAGGATTCTTTCCAAACATCCATTGCTACATGGAAGGAAAACTCGACCGTATGCAATTTTAGCCACCGGTCGGCCGGCGCACCGGCACACGAACGACGGCCCTTTTTGCCCAGAAGGAGGGGCCTGACCCTCCGACTCTCGCCTGCCTTTTGTGCGCCGCGATCGGTTCTGCGCGCGCAGCCGGGGCTCCCGGTCCTGGCGCCTTCGGTCTGGAAGGAATCCTCGACCGTATGTAATTTTAGCCTGTTCTTCTAGCAACAGTTTTCTCTCTGCACTCTGGTGCAATAAGACTTTGA
>NW_020908892.1:0-1137 GCF_003984885.1 Neopelma chrysocephalum | reverse complement strand
TCCCAGCTTTTTCAGTCCCAGACCTCGGTCCAGTTGAACACTGTTTCTGAGTTTCTAGGACCCCAGCCGGGGGGCTGAGGGGGCGTGGTCCCCAGCGGGGCTCCTGCCCCTTCTCCCCTCGTGCTCTCAGTGACCCTGGTGACCAAAGAACCAACACCCCACAGCAGCACAGTGCAGACCAACCCATGTGCTTTGGACCCTTTTGTGATGTCACAGTCTATCCTCTCCATTCCGGAATAGCCCCTGGTGACCAAAGAACCAACACCTCACACCCCACAGTGCAGCCCTGTGGCAATGGATGTTTGGAAAGAGTCCTGCCAAAGGTGGATTGATGAATCAGAAGTTTTTAATGTTGTTTAAACTCATGTTAAGAGGGCTCTTTACAGAGCCACTGTGTTTTCCCCTATACCTCCACTGTAAATCCCTTATCTCTCGGGCAGGAGTGTCCTGGGAAGATGTCCCAAGGTGTTCTCATTGGTCCCTTGTTAACCCCTTCCTTATTGGCTGTGAACCCTTTACCTTGATTGTGACCCCTCACCTGTGATTGGTCCCCAAGGGCTATATATAGCCCCCTCCCACATTAAACTTCCTCTTTCGTCCTCTCTCCCCTGGTGCTCTGGTGAGTGCTCCGTCTTGGGGTCACCCGGCCACGTGGTGGGGGGAGGGTGGAAGGGCATACTCCTTCCAGGTATGAACTGAAACGAGGCCTGAAGGATCTCCCCCATTCCCAAATATCCACCGTTAATGGTGCCCGCGTGGTGGGGCAGCGGCTGTTTTAGCTCTTCTGTGAAGATTTGAGCAGCTTCAAGGCACAGGAGGGGGCGATCCTGTGTTCCGACGGTGGACCGGTGTCTAAGTGGAAAGGTATTAACAGACGGCATCACCACAAGAGAGCAGCCTGTTTTGAATACCTCAACCTTCCTGAGGACATCAGGTAAGGAGCAGACCCGGAATATTCCCTTATATAAAAACAAAAACAAAAACAAAAACAAAACAAACAAAAAAAAAATATAATAAAAAATGGGTACATCCCTTACTAAGACTGAAAAAGAGAACTATAAGCATTTGAAGAACTTATTGACTTGTAACAGCAAATCTACTAACAAAAAAGCCTTAAAATGCCTTTCTAAAGTTATG
>NW_020908891.1:0-487 GCF_003984885.1 Neopelma chrysocephalum | reverse complement strand
TAGACAAAGGGAAGAGAACACGACATGTTAGTAGGGGTCGGGAGGTCCTCACTGAGGTTGCCCAACGGACTTCCATCAGCGAGTCCTCCTCTCGTTCCTCTTCCCACGACACCGCACAGAGGAGATCGTCCGTGGGGATCATTTTGGCTACCGGGAAGCAGTCCTCCAGCTGTAAGGGTGGAAGGTGGACAGTTAGACAAATGGCGATGTTAGAGTTTGTCAACCCCGTCAGGAGTGTGGGAGTCACAAAGATGCCCCTTGCCACAGCCGAAAGATGAGAGACTATCAGATATATAGTGTTTGAGTCTATATCAGCAGATGGTGTAACTTTGATCATTTGTTCGCATTGATTTAGGAGAGGTAGTGGGGATGTAACAGTGAGGGTTATCCAATTTAGGGAAGTACACTGATTTTGAGGAGGGACAAGTTCTGCCGGAGGCCTCCCGGTTACGGGGTAAATGGGCGCGGTGTTTGGCGCAGGATGGAG
>NW_020908890.1:0-322 GCF_003984885.1 Neopelma chrysocephalum | reverse complement strand
AGTGTCCACAGAAGTCCCAGTCCTTCATCCCTGAATGAGCTTGTTCAGCCCAGGAAAAACTAAGTTTTATTTCCATGGAAGGAGGTTTTTCCCATTTTAACACCAGTTTAGTTCCAAACTGGTTTCTTCATTTCCTCCTCCCAATTTCCCTGAAGGACACTGGCAGGGACCATGGACACTGACAGGGATCACAGAGTTTGTCCCTTGGCCATACAGCTCCTGTTGTTTGGCAGCACAGGAGAGGTTAATTAGAGCCCAGGCTCCAATCCCAGGGTGCCCCTTGAAGAAGAACTTGAAATCAAACCGCTTTCCTATTGGGGGG
>NW_020908889.1:0-313 GCF_003984885.1 Neopelma chrysocephalum | reverse complement strand
GGCTGGGGTTTTTTTTCCTAGGTCCCGGCCGGTCTGCGAGGCGATGTTCATCGCCAAAGTTTGGGTGCAGACCGTCCCGGGACCCAGGTTTTGCCAGGCAGGCTGATTTTTTTGAGGCTCCCCGGGAACCCCGTTCCCGAGGCAGCGTTTTGAGCGTGCGCCGATGTTCAGGGTTGGCTTGCGTCTCAGGGGAGGGGTGGGTGTTTGTGCTGTATTATTCTAACCTTGTGTTTGTCTTGTTTCTCTTTCAGGATTTTTTTTCACACTTTTAGCTTTAGAATAAAAAAACCCCAGCCGGGGGATTTTTTTTTTT
>NW_020908888.1:0-860 GCF_003984885.1 Neopelma chrysocephalum | reverse complement strand
CAGGCCCAGGGGCACCAGGCCCAGGACCACCAGGGTGCTTCACCTCTCACGTGTTCCCAGGATTGCACAGCCGTCACATTCCCAGCTGGTTCTGCTGTCCCCAGGCCAGAGCAGTGTCTGTGGGTGCCCTCAGCAGCACAGGAGGAGCACAGGAGCAGTTCCCAGGGCCTGGGGAAGCAAACGGGTTCATGGAGGTGCTGAGCTCTTCTCCTGGGTCCTTCTGCTTCAAGCCCTGCAGAGTCCCAGGAGGCAGCTTTGGCAACTTACCCCTCCTCCTCTGCCTCCTGCCTGCCTCCTGGACAAAGGCACTCACTGGCATCGCAGTGCCCGTGTCTCTCTCCGAACTCGGTGAATGCATTAATGCTCTCCCATGATGGTGGTCTGATGGGAAAAGAAAACTGCTGAGCTCTGCCCCGGCATCTGGCAGGTGCAGGGTGTCCCTGCTCTTCCCCCTCTGCCATTTCCAACTCCTGTGTGCAGCTGAACCCGGGACTCACGGAACAGTGCAGGGCCAGGACTGCTGGGGCAGGCCCTGGCACGGCACAGCACTTGCACCCCCTGTGTTGTGAGCCAGGCAGAAGGACACCAACCTCAAGGGCATTCGGATCCCCATGGTGAACATATCCATGAGAAATGTGTCATCATTTCTGCAGAGGGGGCACTGGAGTGATAAAAGTCCAGCATGCCGAGCCTGTCCCTGCAGGAGAAACACAAGCAGCCAGAGTGAGGCCCTGGTGCTGCTGAGCCCCTGTTGTGCCACCTGGGGTTGAGGGAAGCACTCCTACTTGGATGCAGTCCCTGTGGAACCAGGCAGTTTTGCAGGCTGGGCACACCAGGGTGTTGAAGGTCTTTCTGTCCTC
>NW_020908887.1:0-1111 GCF_003984885.1 Neopelma chrysocephalum | reverse complement strand
TTGAAGTTCTCAGGGCTCCTAAAGAGCCGTGAGGTCACGGGATGTCACAGGGCTCCATGGTGACCTCCCAGGTGTCATCCTGAGGAATCTCCTGGAATCAAAGGGCCATTGTGACCCTGCAGGGCCATATGGAGTTGAAGGGACCATTGTGACACTGTCAAACCTCGCAGAGTCAAGGAACCATTGAGGCAATGCAGGTTCTCAATGAACTGAAGGCAACATGGAAAGCACAGAAACTTTTGGCATCAAGGGGTCATTGTGACACTGTGGAAACTTATGGAATAAAGGGGCCTTTGTGACACTGCAGGGCCTCTTGGAACCTTGTCTGTTGGGAAGCACAAAGGGATTTGTGGGAGCATTTCCCTGACAACAAGGAGAATTTTGGAGAGGGACCTTTCCACACCCAGCTATTGATGTGCCCACACATCTCTGCCTGGGTGTGGGTGTGAATTGACTGTGGTGGGAATGTTGTTATTGTGAATCTGCCATTCAGTCACTGAAAAATTGTAGCAAATGCTATTGAATTACTTGAAAACTGTTCAACTGGTCAATAATTAAATGCTACTAATCCCTTTTGCCCCCTTTATCTTTGGATCCAAATCCTTTGCACCCTGACCCTCTTGCATCCCAAGGCTCTGTGTAAATCATTCCCTTTCATCCAAAAATATATATTTTTCCTGACGTCCACTTTAAAATCTTCCTCCTTACCTAAACTACAAAACAACTCTAATAAGCTGTAGAAGACTTGAAGACTCGAAGACAATGAAAGGAAGGGAAATAATTTGTTTTTCAGTGTTTTAATTGTCCCCACTGTGTGTTTGGAGCTGCATCAGCTGTCAGTCCAAGCTGGGCCATGTCAGAACTGGTGAGGTTGGGGGGTGAGGAGCAAGGTTGATCATCCAGGGTCAGTGTGGATCTCCTGAGGAGACACTCAGCATCAAGATCACTTGGAGAACACCTCTATCACCTCTCCTCTGAACTAAAAAATATCCATCCTTGAAGTAAAACAAAAAAAGTACAAATTTTGAAGACTTGTTTTGAAATTGCCTTGAAGACAATTAAAGGAAGACAAAGAGATCCTGAGGGATTTCTGGAATTTAATGAGCCCCAC
>NW_020908886.1:0-373 GCF_003984885.1 Neopelma chrysocephalum | reverse complement strand
CTCAAAGTAAATATTGGTATATTGCTTTTCTTTTACAGATCACATTTGACTGAAAGCCTAAATGATCTGTAGGAATTCTTTTCTTTTCACCTATATATATTACTTTATGCTTATTAACAATTTGTACTTTTCAGCTGCAACAGTTTTTGTAGCACAACTGTAGGTTGTGATCAGAAAAGCAATACAAGCGATATGTGATGATAAGACAGCTTCGTTTTTTACTACAGTATGATAGAAATCAACGGAACCATTTGGACATTTATTGATCAGTTGCATTATGCAATTAATATCCATCCTGGCCTAGATGAAAATATACAGATGAAATTTTTAGACATGTTAACCTATAATTTTATCAGAATTGTTAGAAGATATG
>NW_020908885.1:0-1218 GCF_003984885.1 Neopelma chrysocephalum | reverse complement strand
CAGATGGTCGGCGATTTGGTTCCCCTCCGCCACAGGACCTGGTAGAGTAGTATGGGATCTTGTGTGTATGATGTAGTATCTGAATTTTCTGTTTTCTATTAAAAATAATAATTCTTTTAATAACTTAGATAATCTTTCATTGGATACTTCTTTTAAATACGAATTTTCGATCCTCTTGACGATGCCCACAACATAAGCCGAATCAGAAACAATGTTAATAGGTTCTTTGTTGAAAATTTGGAAGGCGCGAACAACTGCTGACAATTCTACAATTTGTGGGGAACCTTGTACTTTGTGAATGTCGTGGTGCCAATTATCCTTTTGTTTCCAGACAATTACTGCGTTTCCGGTTCTCCCAGAGCCATCTGTAAAAATGGTTTTTGCATTTTTAATTGGTAGGTCAGATTGCATAACTTTGAGTTTTAACGGAATTGGAATTAGTCTTTGCAAAAACGGGCACGCTGGGAGGTGAAATTTGATTTCTCCCGGGTAACCCCCGATGGCGATTTGAAAGTCAGTGGAATTCTGCAGCAGTTGTTCCAAGTGTTCAGAAGTCAATGGGAGGTAGATGTAATTTGGTTCCTCTCCACTGAGTTCTAAACACCTGGTGCGGCCTTTGAAGATTAATTTGCCAATCATCTCTGCTAAAGTCATGATCGTTTTGGAAAATTGGTGGGGGAGGAACAACCACTCCCACAGACAGAAGTCTTTTCCATCAGTTGTGAATTGTCCCAAAATTGCTAGTGGTTGGTGTCTTTCTTTGATGATTACTAGTGAGGATGGCAGTCCCTCCATCCTTCTGTTAGAATGTCTCTCGGATATTTTCATTTCGACTGTGGCAAGGGCATTTCTGGCGTCTGATGTTAAGAATCTGGGGGAGGACAGATCTGCATCTCCTTTGAGAAGCTCGAACAGTGGGTGCAGATCACCGGTTGTGATCCCCAGCACAGGCCTGATCCAATTGATCGCTCCCAGTAATTTTTGGAGGTCGTTTAAAGTTCGGACTTTTCTGTCAATTTCAACTGATTGGGGTTTTATAGTTTTTGCGTTAATTTGGAGTCCGAGATACCTCCAAGGTGCTTCTCTCTGTATTTTTTCAGGGGATATTTCTAATCCATTTGAATTTAGGGCCGCGATTGTAGCGTCTAATGTTTTTCGGACTGATAATTTAGTTTTTGCGCAGATCAACACATCATCCATGTAATGGAAGATGATTGA
>NW_020908884.1:0-532 GCF_003984885.1 Neopelma chrysocephalum | reverse complement strand
CTCCCGTGTCCAAAAGACCCTCCACCGTCACCCTCTGCGGGTGTCTAAACAAAGGGAAGAGAACACGACATGTTAGTAGGGGTCGGGAGGTCCTCACTGAGGTTGCCCAACGGACTTCCATCAGCGAGTCCTCCTCTCGTTCCTCTTCCCACGACACCGCACAGAGGAGATCGTCCGTGGGGATCATTTTGGCTACCGGGAAGCAGTCCTCCAGCTGTAAGGGTGGAAGGTGGACAGTTAGACAAATGGCGATGTTAGAGTTTGTCAACCCCGTCAGAAGTGTGGGAGTCACAAAGATGCCCCTTGCCACAGCCGAAAGATGAGAGACTATCAGATATATAGTGTCTGAGTCTATATCAGCAGATGGTGTAACTTTGATCATTTGTTCGCATTGATTTAGGAGAGGTAGTGGGGATGTAACAGTGAGGGTTATCCAATTTAGGGAAGTACACTGATTTTGAGGAGGGACAAGTTCTGCCGGAGGTCTCCCGGTTACGGGGTAAATGGGCGCGGTGTTTGGCGCAGGATGGAG
>NW_020908883.1:0-1010 GCF_003984885.1 Neopelma chrysocephalum | reverse complement strand
TCTGTTATTTTACAAATCTCAGCTCAAAAGGAAAAGCTGTGAAGGAATCTTCACTATCTAATCAATGAAATATTTCTGTTGGCTTACTATTTACCAACAAAGAGAACTGATTTAACAGATTCATCAGTAAAAAAAGGAGAGGATATTTCATTGTAATCTTTCACAAATCTATGCAATACATGTGCTTTTAAAAAATAGTAAAGAAATCATTACCACCCGGAAAGGTGACAGATTGGTTCCAAAGTTTAGTAGGCCAGTCAAAACAACCAAGCTATCAAAAACATTCAACTTGTTCTGAAAATAATAGTAAGGATCTAGAGCAATGATTTTCAAGATCATTTCTATTGTAAAAATCACTGTGAAGACCTGGAAAGACAAAAAAGAAATTCAGGAAAAAGTCACTCAAGAAGTCTGTCTCCTTATGGGACTATTCCAGTATAAATACAGGGTTATAACTCCATATTCACCCTAACCCTCACTTACCTGGTCACTTTTAGTAATCATTTCTCTGATTTCTGGTAACATGTCAGGGTGCTCCATAGCTGTGAATAAGGTGTTCAAGATAATGCAAAATGTGATAAAGAGATCAACAAATGGATTCAAAATCACCAATTTCACCTTCTCTTTGACTGCTCTCCAGCATGGACAACAATTCCAAACTAGACACTTTTGAGCAAAACGTTTCCACAATGCAGGACATTTCACTTTTGACTCTAGCAGAGAAAGAGGGAAAGTGGCATATGAATAATCCTATATGGAATATCATAGTGTGAAGAAAAAGACAGCCAGAGAAAAGATTGGAAAAAAAAATCAATCTCATTTGAGCAGAATGGCATCATTGAAAAAAACCCTCTTTCACTCCTACTACACAAACTAATCACAGGCTATTGCAGGTCACCATCAACAAATGTCAGAAACAGGGGATATTCCCCACCTCTTCATATGTTTATTATTCTTCCCTGCGAGGCTGGGGAGGCCCTGGCACAGGTTGCCCAGAGAAGTTGTGGATG
>NW_020908882.1:0-701 GCF_003984885.1 Neopelma chrysocephalum | reverse complement strand
GGTCTGGCGGGTCCGATGGTCCCATGGGGGTATTTGGGCACAGGGGGATTGGCAAAAGGGGGGTGGCCCCCCTGAGCTCCCAAATTGCTGTGGGGTGCTGGGGGCTGCTGGATCCAATCTCAGCCTTGGATTATGACAACAGTTTCAGTTTAGAGAAATTACAGAGGTATGACTGAACCACTTTTGTCCACCAGGTTTTAAGGATGGCAAATCAGATCTATTGATAGAAATGAATTATTTAGGGTTCCAAATGATCAGACAGAAGATCTTCATCAGAATTATTTACTCCACAATAGAAACACTAAAACTACCAGGAGTACAGCATAAGATAGGACAGTGCTCTACACTAAAGCAATTGTTGAAGCAATTCTACTCAAGCTGGCACAAAAGCAATAATTCTTAATTAGAGATGGATGGAACTCCCCCAGACCAACACTCGTGGGGAGATCTCTGCTCTCAATCTCCAGCAGTGACCTTGGGGTGTCCCCAGCCAAGGCAGGAATCTCCACACACACCCCCAAGAAGGGTTCTGTTGGCAGAAGCTGCCCCTGGGAAAGGGGACTGGCTCTTTGTGGTCGAAAGGGATGGACTGACAGTCACTGGACTCCAGGGGTTGCCTCAGCATCAGGGGGTTCATTTGGGGTGGAAGCAGCAGCCGAAGCTCTTCCTGCAGTCGGGGCACTGGTAGGGCTTCCTTTACC
>NW_020908881.1:0-311 GCF_003984885.1 Neopelma chrysocephalum | reverse complement strand
TGTGGGCAGTGAAGTCTGTGGGCCTGGGTCAGGAGCTCTTTTTCCCTTAATCAGATCCCATCATTAGGACACTTGTCTCTTTTCTGAGGTGTCCTTCCAAGCTGGGAGCTGCCACTGAGGATGCAAATCATCCTCACAGCACAGCTGACAAGCCCTTTTGCATTGGGAGCAGTTTCATTTGACAGAGCTGAACACCAGGACGGGTCCCTTGTCCCCACCATGCCCATGACCCCACCGGTGCAGAGCAGGGCTGACCCCTCACAACCAGTGGGCAGAGGGTCTGCTCCTCCTGGAAGATGTAGTGAGCCCCA
>NW_020908880.1:0-1298 GCF_003984885.1 Neopelma chrysocephalum | reverse complement strand
GTTGGTTTAATAAAGTGTATGGGTTAGCCACCACTGGAAACCGGGTAACTGTTCGTTTATTCACCTCTCTTAAGTCCTGCACCAGTCGGTAGGACCCGTCAGATTTCTTTACTAGTAAAATAGGGGTGTTATGAGGTGACATACATGGTTCTAACAGTCCCTGCGTTAAGAGTCATTCAATAATTGGTTTAAGTGCGACCCTTCCTTCGTGAGGGATAGGATATTGCTTTACCCTTATTGACTCCTCTGAATTTCTGATGGAAACTCCAAACGGTTTTATATCCAACTTTCCTACAGACTCAGGGGTATACTACACCTCAGGATTTATCCTCTTTTCATCCTCTGCCGTAAGGGAGTATATTTTAGCCTGTATTTCCTGCTTCTTTACTTCCAGATTAATCCCCAGTTCTATTATTAGATCTCTCCCTAATAGATTATATTCAGCCTCAGGAACTAACAAAAATGTTCCCAATGCATATTTATTTTGGGTTTCTATTTCCACATCTTTGATAAGGGGTACTTTAAAAGGTTCCCCTTTAGCCCCCACTACTAGGACTGTATCTGGGGAGGTCATACAGCCCCAAGGTAGTTTTTGTACAGTTGATTTTTCTGCTCCTGAGTCCACTAAAAACTCAAATTCTTGATGCTGAGGACCCAATTTAAGTTTTATCAAGGGCTCTGTTTTCTTTTGGGTCCTCAGCTGATAAAGCCCCTGACCCCTTCAATCTTCCTGATAAATCCGGTCATCCTGCAGCCTTTTTCTGCAATTTCTCTGCAAATGTCCTCTCTGCCCACAATAATAACATTCCACATCACTTAATTCTGACCGACCACGTTCCTGGGGTAGTTCATGTTTAACAAACCCACAAGGGATCCTTCGTTTTTGATTTCTGTCTCCCCTCTGTCCTTCTCGTATAGCCGCCACTAAAACCTTAGTCTGTCTTTTTTGCATTTCTACCTGCTTCTTCTGCATTTCCTCCTGTCTTTTCTGTAATTCCTCCTGCTTCTCCTCCTGTCTCTTTTGCATTTCCTCTTCTCTCTTTTGCCTTTCTTCTTCTCTTTCCTCATCCCTTCTCACATATACCCTCTGAGCTTCCCTTAACAACACATCCAACCCCTTGACCTGCCAGTCCTCATCTTTCTCCAACTTTTTCCGAATGTCCTCCCATGCTCCCTGCACAAATCGCATTTTAAACACAGCTCCCCCCATTATATCCCCCTGCGGATCCATGCCAGAATAAAGTTGGAAAATTTTCCTTAATCTTTCCAGCCACTCAGTAGGTGATTCATCTTTTCTC
>NW_020908879.1:0-391 GCF_003984885.1 Neopelma chrysocephalum | reverse complement strand
CACTGGAACAGCCAAAGGGAGCTCCTGGAGAACAGACAGGATCAGGGAACATCAACTGCTGGCACAACTACGAGAATGTGACCCCAGCCTGGGAAGCCCATTTTTGGGGTAATCTCCCCCAAATCCCACCAGAAACTCCAAATCCTCCCAAATACTCCCCTGAATCCCCAAATACCCCCAAATCCCAGTAAAATAGTGGGGCTTTACATGTCTTTGTTGAATTTCTTTCTTTTAAATTCAACAAATCAGCTCTCCCCAATGAATTTCCAAGGTCAGTTTGTGACCCCGTGGATGTTTCTCCCACTGTGTTCACCCAGGTGCCTGTGGGGAACCAGGAGGATGTGGAGACCACCAGCCAGGTGTCTTCCCAACGTGGATCCTCCAATGGGTG
>NW_020908878.1:0-536 GCF_003984885.1 Neopelma chrysocephalum | reverse complement strand
TTGATCCTCCACATCTCCCCCTTCTTTATTTACTTGCACAACGTTGGTGTTGATCGATTTCAGGAACAGCTGGCGGAAACAAACAAAAAGACAGGGCAAGCAAGTGCACAAAGCAAAAAGACCACCCACAGAAATTAAAGCTAAAATTAATATTTTTCTAAGCCAATTAGGAATTGATGGGAATTTAAGCCAATCGAACATCCCATTTAACCCCTCACTGTGGGACTGGTGAATGTCTTGGACCAAACTTTTTAACTGATCAATGCTTTTATGGATCGATTGTGCATGATCTGAGAAGTTCATGCAGCACATGCCTTCGAACTCTTGGCACCCATGTCTGTGTGCCAAGAGTAGGAAGTCTATGGCTGCACGATTCTGTAAACTGACTTCTTTCAATTTCTGTGTGTCTGCTAACAATCCCTCTATCGCGGTCGTGGTTGCATTAGCTTCCTTCGTAAGCCAGCAACCGAGGTGGGTGAGGAGAGATAATGCGTGGGAAGTTCCTATTCCTGAAAATACACCAAAGGAAGCCCAGT
>NW_020908877.1:0-2568 GCF_003984885.1 Neopelma chrysocephalum | reverse complement strand
TTACAAAATTAGAAAAATAAAAAAGATTAGGGGCTTAAGGCATCAGTGGACACACTTAGGATTGGCCAGATATTGTTATAAATGTAACATCCCGGGCACAGCCCGGCGGGTGCGCTGTGTAACATCTTTTGCCTTGGCATAATTAAACCCTTTCTTATCTCACCCCAGCTTACGGCTCCTAGATTTTTTTCGTAGCACCAGCTGAGCGGGCATCAATTGTATGATTCCCCTACAGTTGTAATACCTGGGCATGTCCAGACATGCCACGAGTTGTCTGCTCCCTGTTTCCCCGCTCCTCCCTCTGATTGGCTGAAGAAACTGCAGTGAGGAGAGAGCTACCATTCGTCCTTTCCTCTCCCAGTTCCTCCCCAGTTCCTCCCTCTTTCCCCGAGTCCCTACTCCCATTCATTCCCCTGGTTGTCTGTCTCACGCTCCACCCCATTTTCTGGTGCATTCCATGCCAGAGCTTATATAAACTGCACACACTTTCAATAAAGGAGCCATTGCACCTCAAACCTCACTCGGACCCCTTTGTGCAGTGTCGCGGTCCCACTCCCCTCCCCCCACGGACTGTGGCAAGCAGCCTTTCAGTACCTAAAGGAGGTTTATTAAAAAGAGGGAGATGGACTTTATACAAGGACAGATAGTGATAGGACAAGGACGAATGGCCTTAATCTGAAGGAGAGTAGGTTTCGATTAGATATTAGGAAGAAGTTCTTTACTATAAAGGTAGTGAGACACTGGAACAGGTTGCCCAGAGAGGTTGTGGACTCCCCATGCCTGGAAGTGTTCAAGACCAGGCTGGATGGGGCTCTGAGCAACCTGCTCTAGTGGGTGGCATCTCTGCCCATGGCAGGGGGTTTGGAACTAGACGATCTTTAAGTTCCCTTTGTTACCTAAAAAAACTCAGGGAGGAAAAAACTCTAGGGCAACTTAATTTGAAGGTAAGGGAAGGGAAGGTTTTAATGATGCCTCTCAGGCATCAGGGTTACAAGTCACGCGCGTGCTTCCCACCGACCCAGTGTTACAATTTTATAATAATGTCCATCCAATCTCTGATTTATCTACCTCCTGGCCTTTGCCCTGTTCCACCCCCTGACCCACCCCTCGGGAACTGAGTCTGGGGGCGTTTTGGGACCCTTTCTTCCTCATCTTCATCTTCTTCAGGGCACACTGTCCTTGGAGCTTGTCCAAAGTTCTGGGTGATATCTGGTGGTCCAGGCCAGGGAGCAGATGTTCTTAAACAAAATGAAGGCCTACCTTGAAAAAAAGACTAAATATGCTACTGGAATTTAGGGGGACTTGATATGGGGAATATGGAATGGGGTAAGAGGGTTGGGTGTATGTGTAACTACTGTGCTAAAGGGTGAGGGAATAAATGCAGCTGCTTCTAAAATCTACATAACTACTTCTAAAACCTATAAATTAAAAATTAAAAATCAATAAACCAAAAAAAACCTTAAGGCAACACCTTCCAACCCAAACCTTTCTATGACTCCATGATATATAGAGAGATGTGTACAAAAATATATATATGTAATACGAATAAGTATTAATTTTCCCCAGGAAAGCCAATATCCTGATGGTATAAGACAAAATCCAAGGGTTGCACGTGACAAGCTATTCAGGGAATACCCAGGGGGCAGCAAGTCGACATCCACCCATGACGTGGGGTGTCACCAGTAGGGCATGCCCCACCCTGCTCACAGCAGTGGGGCTCATCGGCGAGGGAAGTCTCCTATGGGAGATGCTCCTCTTCCAAAGTCTGATACCAGCTGGGTGTCCCCTGCCAGGGCCTACTTGGCCTGGGGAGCTCCTGTATGGGAGTGCGTTTGGGGTTGACAGCCAGGTACCTGTTCATTGCAGAGGCATGGGTGGGCATGGGATGTCGGCCCCAGGATGGATGCTTCTGGCTTCTCTTTCCTGGGAAGGGCAGGCCCTTATTGCCTCTGTCCTGCACCCATTGGGGATTCTTTGTCCTGCAGCTACTGTCCAGTGAGAAGGGTTCGGCAGCGCTCAGCAGGGATCTCCCAGAACCTGCCTGAGGAGATGTTCCACATGGGCAGTGTTGTGACCAATTCACAGGGCAGGGCAGCTCTGGCACTGATCAGAGCCCAGCTGAGCTCAGCCTAGATGAGTTGAATGGAGTTGAGTTGAACAGATCCAAGCCCAGTCAAACTGAGCCGAGCCGAACAGCCAAATGGAGCCTAGGCCAGCTGAACCGAGTGGAGCCAAGCCCAGATAAACTGAGCACGGTGGAGCCAAATGGAGCCCAGATGATCTGGGCTGAGCTAAGCCAAGCCAAATGGAGCCAAGCCCAGACAAGCCAAATGGAGCTGAACGGAGCAGAGCCTAGGCAAGTCCAGATGAACTGAGTGCAGTGGAGCCAAATGGACCTGAGCCAAGCCATATTGAGCTGAGCCAAGTCCAGCCCATCCCATCCCATGTGAGTGGAGCAAAGCTGAGCTCAGCTGAGCTCAGTCAAGTCAAATGGAGCTGAGCCAAGCCCAGCTCAGCCCATTGTTGCCCGTAACAAAGACACAAACCAACTCGGTGCCGGTTTATGCG